>NC_046660.1:108503851-108509071 GCF_010883055.1 Belonocnema kinseyi | reverse complement strand
TCGGAGTAAAAAGGGAACAAACGAGCGCGCGTTGGAGGGAAGGGTCGTACGCACAACTGTTAGGTGGGGATAGAGGCTCGAACCGTGCCCAGCTTTGGATTATCATTTGGTCAAGACTCAAGAGTCCCAAATCAAAAACAATAACAAAAAAGCAAAATCCAATAGTTTACAGAAATAAATGATAATCGCTATTCTGATTACAAATTTCATTAATCAAATTATTACTTTTGATGGAAAAAATCGAAATTTTTAATAACTGAAAATCAAAGTCTTTTTGAACTTGCATTAGAAAAAGTAGCACAGCATTATTTAATTTAGAAAAACCTCGAGCTGTAAAGTTACTCCGTATCGTAAAAGGAGCTGTCCAAAGATGCGAAAATATAATAATGTGTATTTTACAACAACTCGTATAAGCAAACGTACGACAGAGCTCCCTAAACCATATATTTTTTATTTCATAATTTCCGATTTTCATATTATTTCGTTGTTTTTATCTTCAAATATTTCTCTAACTAAACCCGATCAAAAGGACTCTCTTTATATGTACGTACACATACAACAGACAAAAAGAAATACAAAAAAAGACGTTTGCTTCTTAAAAATGGCATGCATATCTGGCATTCCAAGAGTTTCAATTTGTCTTATCAACAAAGAAAATTCGATTAAAAGAAAAGCTTACAATAAGACTCATTGATTTTGAAATTCAATTCCTTATCCAAGAAGGTTTTTTTTATACTCCAAGAATCACTCTTAGTACTCTAAATGAGCTTTTTGCGACATACGACATTGTATAAGAGATTCGAAAATATACAATTTTCTCCATCTTTCCCATAAAAAGGCACAATTTAGGGATTAGTAGTTGTTTAAATGATTCCCAAATCTCAATTGTGTTCAAATAAAAATATTGAGTCAAAAAAGTATTAACTTTTCAACAACAAAAAAAGTTACTCTCAGCGTTCGTTAATTGGTTCATCAATTCCACGAAAATGTCAATTTTAATTATTTATCAGGAAAAAAATGAAACATGTAAGATTTGTTTTAACACTTTCAAAATATGTTCAATAAAAAATATTATTTATAACCTTCATAAACGGTATCATTCGTTCGAAAAATAATACATTTTCAGGATTGACAGGGGAAAAAATTGTCTAATACAATAATAATTGTTTAAAAAACTGAAAATGAGTTTTAAAATAATTCAAAGCTTTAGTTTCACCGTATAATAATCAATAATGCTGAAAAAGTTTTTTTAAAGTCGTCTTTGCCATTCTTAGAACTCATCCAGGGAGGGGCTCATTATTGATTTGCCCCTTCTGAAATCGAATGATTAAATTCATCAGGTAGTTTGAATTTTTCCAAAAAGTCTACCTAGAATCTTTGTGAAATAATTGACGTCTTTGTGAAATTTTTTTGATTCATATATTTAGGAAATCATCGAAATCTTTTTCGAATATTCAAAATATTTAGATATATTTGTGGAACTATTGAAATATTTGAGAAATCATTGAAACCTGTAAAATCTTTTAAATCTATCCGAAATCTTTGCGAAACCTTTAAAATCTTTGTTATTTCTTTGGGAAATCATTGAAATCTTTGTGAAATCATTCTTTTTTTAAAGTCATTGAAGTCTTTGTTGAATCTTTTGAATCTATCCGAAATATTTAAGAAATATTTGAGACCTTTGTGAAATCTTCGAAATCTTTATAATTTTATTGCAATATGTATAAAATATTTAGAATATTTCTTCAAATCGAAATCCGAAAGCTTTGCGAAATATTTGATGAAATTTTTAGAAAATCATTGAAATCTTTATAAAATATTAACAATATTTATAAATTATTTGATAATATTTGTTAAATTGTTTAAATCTAAACGACATTTTTTCAGTCTTTCAGAAATAAATGAAATATTTGAGAAGTCTTCCCGGAATATTTGGAAATATTTTTAATACATTTTTTAATCATTTGTATACTCTTGAAATTTTTGTGGAATCATTTGGAAATCATGTATGCCTTTCTGAAATCCTTTAAAGCTATCCGATATCTTTCAAATTTTTTAAAGTATTTGGTAATATTTATAAAAATAATTGAAATCTTGATGAAATCTTTACGAAATATTTAAAATCTTTGGAAAGTCATTGAAATCCTTTAAAAATTTTTCGAAGTAATTGGTAAATTTGGTAAATTTTTTAAATTGTTGAAATCTTTGCGAAATTATCGAAGTCTGCAAAATCCCTTAAATCTATCCGAAATCTTTGCGAAACATTTAAAATCTTCGTTAGTATTTTCGGAAAATATTGAAATCTTTGCAAAATCGTTGAAAATCTTTGCGAAATCATTTTTTGTTCAAAGTCATTGACGTCTTTGCCAAATTTTTTTAATCTGCCTGAAATCTTTAGGAAATATTTGAGATCTCTGTAAAAAATATTTTTAAACTATATGAAAACCTTTGCGATATTTTTGTAAAATCTTTAGAAAATCATTTTTTTGTGAAATCATTGGGAAATCACTTATGCCTTTATGAAATCTTTTAAATCTATCCGAAATCTTTACGGAATCTTTTGAATATTTTAAAAAAATTATGTAATATTTGTAAAAATGATTGAAATCTCTATAGAATCTTTGCACAATGTTAAAAATCTTAACCAAATCTTTGAAAAGTCATTGAAATCCTTTGAAAATATTTTCTAAGTACTTGATATAGTTTTTAAATTGTTGAAATCTTTGCGAAATCATTGAATTCTTTGCGAAATCTTTCTGATATATTTGAAAATCTTTGAAATATTTTTGAAACATTTGTGAGATTATTAAAATCTTTGTGTAATCATTGGGATATCATTTTTTTATATTTGAAAAGAAAATGATTGTAATCTCTGTGAAATATTTGCAAAACCGTTGAAATCTTGTTAATCTATCCGAAATCTTTTCGAGATATTTAAAATCTTTACGAAATCTTTGAAATCTTTGGGAAATCATTAAAAGCCATTGAAAATATTTTTGAATTATTTGTGAAATTTTTGTTAAATTATTGACAATTAATTCATGTATTTACGAAATCTTTTAAATGTATAGAAAATCTTTGTTAATTTTTTGGAAAATATTTGAAATATTTTGAAATATTTTAAAGTATTTGAGAATATTTTTAATATCTGGAATCTTAGCGAGATTCTTTTAATCTTTGGGGAATCATTATAATATTTGCGAAATCTTTCTGAAATCTTTAAGAAATATTTGAAATGTTTAAAAAATATTTTTGAAATTATGGAATTCTTTGTAAAATCTTTCAAATCTATGCAAAATCTTTGCGAATTATTTGAAAAGTTTGATATCTATGGGAAATCATTCAAATCTATCTGTAATCTTTGGAAATCTTTGGAATTTCGGAAATACTTCTGAAATATTTGGTAATATTTTTGAAATTATTGTAATTTTTGGGAAATCACTGATTTCTTTGTAAAATCTTTTAAGCCTATCCAAAATGTTTGCGAAATATTTACAATAGACATGTGTCCACAATATTTGAGATATTTTTGAAATATTTCTGAAATTATTACAATCGTTTCGAGATTATTGAAATCTTTGTACAGTATTTGAAATATATCGGAAATTTTTATGAAATAATTGAAGTCTTTATGAAATTTTTGGGAAACCAATGAAGCCTTTGCAAAATCTTTCAAAACTATCCAAAATATTTGCAAATTTTGTGAAATCTTTGAAATATTTAAGAAATCATTGGAATCTTAGTCAAATCTTTTTGAAATCCTTACAAACCTTTGCGAAATATTTGGTAACATTTGTGAAATTATTGAAATCATTGTGAAATCTTTGACAATATGAAATTTATACCTGTATTTATAATTATTTATTATTTGCTATTTCTTGTTTATTCATTATTATTTATGTAAAATTTTTAACTAGAACCAACCCCCTTGCATCGTGCCCGGAAACTGATAGATATAAGGGTCTCACTGATTTACAGTGAAATTCCACCAATTCGAATTACGAGACAAGGTTCTTGTCACATTCACGGCGAAGTATTTTAAAACTAATTTTCAGTTAACTTAAAAATTATTATTTGTTTCAAACACTTTTCCCCCTGTTAATCCTGAAGATGCTTTTTTTCGAATAAATGATACCGTTCATGAAGATGAACAGTAAAATTTGTAATTTAACATATTTTTTAATTGTTGAAAAAAACTCGTTGTGTGCTTGTCGCCTACACGGACTAATTTTTTACGTATATGTCCATTTGATATCAGTCCTTTTGACCGGTTTTAGATCAAGAAATATTAGAAGACAAAAATAACGAAATAATATGAAAATCGGAAATTATGAAATAAAAAATCTATGGTTTAGGTAGCTCGGTCGTACGTTTGCTTATACGAGTTGTTGCAAAATACACATTATTGTATTTTCGCATCTTTAGACAGCTCCTTTTTATGATATGGAGTAACTTTATTGCTCGAGGTTTTTCTAAATTAAATAATGCTGTGCTACTTTTTCTAACGCAAGTTCAAAAAGACTGTCAGGCATCGAAATTTGTTTATTAAACATTTTTTTACGTTGCTCATCATTTTTATCCTTTGTTGAACTACGCTACGCATTTTTTTTTATCATTACACAGTTTTGTTCATATTTCGCTTTGAGTAATTGTAATTTATATTTCCAAAAAACTTTGATTTTTAGTTAGTAAAAATGTCGATTTTTTCCATCAAAAGTAATAATTAGATTAATTAAATTTGTAATCAGAATAGCGGTTATCATTTATTTTTGTAAACTATTGTATTTTGCTTTTTTGTTATTGTTTTTGATTTGGGACTCTTGAATCTTCATCAAATGATAATTCAAAGCCGCACACGGTTCGAGCCTCTATCCCCACCTAACAGTTGTCCGTGCATCCCCTCCCTCAAGCCACGCGCTCGTTTGTTCCGTTTTTACTCGGAGAATCAGTATGTCGCATTTTTACCCGGAAGAAATTTTGTTCCGTTTTTACTCGGAAGATTTGTTTGTTCCCTTTTTACTCCGAAAAATTTATGTTCCATTTTTACTTCCAAATTTTATACGTCCCGTTTTTACTTTCAGCCGCTCATATAAGTTTTTGTTTTCGTACTTAAAGGAGGGCCGGGAATGGGAAAATGAAAAATATGAACTTCCATCTAACACAACACTGATGAAGGTTGGTGATCTTCTCAGCATAAAACACCAACCAGCTATGACTCTC
>NC_046660.1:108503554-108503841 GCF_010883055.1 Belonocnema kinseyi | reverse complement strand
CTGTTCATTAATCGAAGTTACTTGGGACTGCTGTTGTAACTAGACTCTGCACCCTAGATGCTTTGAAAACTTCTTTTAGCGAATGATTAGGAGATGAAGCAATAGGGTACCAGAACTGCGATGTAGATTTTAGAACACGATGCGATAGAAAATTTAATTGCGAAAGGCTGTGTCAATGAGGTTGGAGATATAATTGTGGGTCCGGATGCAATAAGGGCACATAAAATTTTTTCGTGCGAAAACGAAGTCCCCTGGAGGCTTTAGAAAAAATTTTCGAATTTTAATTT
>NC_046660.1:108492219-108503454 GCF_010883055.1 Belonocnema kinseyi | reverse complement strand
TTAAAATTCGAAAATTTTTTCTAAAGCCTCCAGGGGACTTCGTTTTCGCACGAAAAAATTTTATGTGCCCTTATTGCATCCGGACCCACAATTTAGAAGTTAGAAAACAATAAGGCTGCTGCGTAGACCATATGTGTCACGTTTACATCACAAAAAAAAAAGGATTGGAAATGAGCAAATTCAGTTTATGAAAAAAGACACAAGTTGCAATAAAATGTTTCATAGAAAATTTTTTTGTTTAAATGCGAATTTTTTTAACGAGGGGATAACACTACATTTATTTGAATACCAATGCATGTTATGAATCGTATAATAATTTAAATTTAGTAAAATAATACACAATTCATGTGCAGAATTTCTTTTGAAATTTAAAGAAAGATCAAAATAAACACTTTTTATTTCTAAAAAAGAAAAGAAAATAGTTTCCCTCCTTGGACAAATATGAAAAGAAGAAAGAAAAATGACTTTATGATTTTTGATTCTCGGGTGACAGGAAGAAAGCATCGTAGTGTTAGGGCAGTTCAGGTCAGCTTGGGTATTTTTTTATTATTTTTTTTTGTTGGTGCTTATTTTTTACATATGTTTTGATTGTTGTGATTTGATAATAATAAATATGAGAAAGACGAAAAAAATCAAAAAAGAGAAGGAAGGGGATTTGGTAGGTTGCCTTTTCATTTTTCTTTCCACTTTTTTATTTTTGTCCAAGGAGGAAAATTATGCTCTGCACTTTTTTAGGAAAAAAAGTATTTTCCGTTATCTTTTTCCAAATTTCAGTAGAAACATTTTATGGTTGTTGTCTAGATTTAGTCGCTATATGATTGGTTTTATTATAAGGAATTCTGAACATTAAGTATGATTATTGGACGTTAAATAGGATTTGCAATGTAATTTTAATCTCATTTAAAGATCTTTAATTTTGATGTAAATTTTCAGGGAGAAACTCGAGTAAGAAGCAGAAGATACGTGATAAAACTGTGTTCGTTATTGCCGAAGTAGTTTTAATGAAAGAAAATTCAAAATCACCAAATTACAGTTATCGATGCTTTAATTCTTAGTTGAAAAAAATCGATGCACAAGTGTGAGAAATATACGAAGACCAAGCGAAAAGCGCGATAGCCAACAGTCGAGGAAAGTTTTCTGGGTCGCGTTTATTGAGATTCAATCTTAGATTTGTTAAAATCTAGATAACAGACATTTTTTGAGAAACCCGAGAAAGTAATTTTTTGTAGTTAAAGGTGTTATCTAATGTTAGGGTTGCTCACAAATTTTTAAGAAAGCAATTTTACCGGGTTTCGCGAATTTTTATGATTTTGTTATTTTGGTTACAATTTATGTAAATTTACGTAAATGTAAATTATGTAAATTTATCTTAAGACATAGGTTTTTTGATTGCTTAATCTTCTTTATAAACGTTAGAGAAAAGGATTCGAAAGCCATAAAAATTGTTCAGGTTTTAACTTTGCATTTTGAAATAAACATTGGAAGGGTGGCACATCAACAGGGAATTACCGAATACGGGATCTGAAGTGTGTCGCCAAGAAGCACACATTATCTCAGCGTTCGAAAAAGCTGCAAGTGGTTGCTAAAGCTCGCTTATCATTAGTTGATTAGGTCTAGCTTTGAAGCTTTATCGTGCCAGAACGAACCTTTGCACCATTTTTTTGCCGATTTTTTTATTCATTTTGTTGTGCACTGTCCCATAGTACAATGGGTTGTATAGGTGATGGGACACCATGTATTTTAAATTCCCTGACAACCTTATATAAATCCCAGTTTCCAGTTTCCTGGCTCCATTAAATAGTCTCTTGGCTTATTTTCTAAAGGCCTCAAGTCTTTAATTTTATCAAAGAACATTCGCGTCTGGCTTTTAATGAAATGAGGACAATTAACCTTACAAGATTTAACAACGACCCTATTTACTACCTCCATAGAAAATTCCCGCTGATTAATTTATCTTATCATCCCAGAAATAATTTCCAATGACTATCCAAGATTTTCCCTGTATTGAAACCGTTTGATGATGTATAATGACACCTCTAAAGTTTCAAGTGTCCATACATTCACCCACGGTCGTCCCATGTTCGTTCCATGGTTTAAAACAATGGCTCAAGCATGGCCAATAGCCCCACAGCCAGTGTTCGCCTACGATCGAACGTGATTTGATTTTAATTGAAGTTTGAGCAAATTTTTGAAGGTGGACGCAGTCTACTAAATTTTCCTTACTTTTTAGAAAGAATTAGTAAATAAATATTTTATTCTATTGGACTTTACAATATTTTAAGGTCATAATTTATTTATTTTTTCTCGATTTTTCAAGAGAATCTTTAAGGAAAAATGTACTTTTATGGGACTCCGGCAAATGCTTCAAGATGTACAAAATTTACTTATATTTTTTTACTTTTTCAAGAAAATTTTTAGAGGGAAAAAAAATATCGACAAAAAAATGCGAATTTACCAAATTTGTGCATATTATATGCATAAACAGTACATATTATGAACATAATTCACTCAATTCTACGAGAGAATTACAAAAATATGACTTATTTTGTATTTGTAAAATCTTAGAAGATGAAGCAATTGATTTTCTGGATATTTTACTGGTTTTAATGGACTTTTCGAAATTTTCAAAAAGCAGCATCATCCGCTCAATTTTTCAAAAGAGTTTTGGAGGAGGATTGCACGAGGATGACAAAACCAATGTTCTAAACTTGGTATTACAGAATTAGCTTTTATTTGCAATAAACAAATAAATAATAAACAAATAGTAACCAAATAAAATCTAATTCTGAAATATAAAAATAAAGTAACATCCTTATTAAATATTGAACAAGAAACTATAATTTCAGAATCTAGGTCTTGCAATCTTTGTCCAAGGCTGTACCATCGTAGTATTACACATTTACAATATTTACCCACGTTTTTTCTATTGTATTATTATACTAAACAAATAGAAGCTGATTCGGCAACATAACAGTACAATGAGACAATTGATGACGAATTTTGAAAGATACCGATGAGGAAATATTAATTTCAGAACTTCGGTATTGCAATCTTCGTCCACGGTTGTCCCATTGTAGTGTTACACCCTTGAAAGTTTCACCCACGCTTACACTAACTTATTCTTCCACCTAAAACATAGAAGCTAATTCTTCAATGTAACAGTAAAATCAGAAAAGCGGTGTGGAAGGTAGTAAGATCATGGAGAGAAAGAATTAATTTCAGAACTTTGGTCTTGCAATTCTCTTGCAATCCTCTGGCAATACTGCAATATTGGCAATGAGGCCATTAGCCATGCTTGAGCCATTGTTTATAATCATGGGACGAACATGGGACGATCGTGGGTGAACATTAAACCAATCTTGAACGACGATTATCCCCGCTTATCCCATGCTGAGCAATGTTGAGCTCTGGTTCCCCCATTGAACCTTTTCCAGGCGGGTTTACTAGAGAAATAATTTTGTTTCTTGTTATAATTTTGTATCTTGTGTCGTCTTGACAAAAAAGCTCTCTTCTCCTCGACGCAGAAGATCACGAAGTATAATCTTTACATTAGGACAAATTAGGAAAAAATGAAGAAAAAAACAGTGGCTTTTCAAATACATTAACTTTCAAAATGTTCAGAAAACCGCCACCATTTGCTCACTTTTTGAACTTTCTGAAAATTTGTCAGCTAATTTAAAAAGAGGCCGTGAAATTAAATCAGAATTAAAAAGAAAAATGTAAACACCTGTTATATTACAAAAAATTCAAGTTTTTAACAGTAATTTAGATAATCTTTTAATAAAATGTTTTGATCTTTTCAATTGAAAATAAATTAAATACTCATAACTTTGTCAACAAAATTTGCTCGCCAAATCGATAAGATGCGTTATATCTTATTCCCTTTGAAATACGACAAATTTAATGGAAAATAGTTCTTTGAATTAAGCACAGACTGCCAGTGTGATTTAAAATGAATTCGGGTTACAGAATCAATTCACAACTTGGGAAAATCCCATGAACATGATTCACTGTAGTCAGGAAATTCTTCATCATAATATAATCCATAATATATTGCCATAAATATTTGTTCATATCGTATTGCTGACATGATTTGTGTTTCATGCTCTTTGAATCAATTTCCTAATACTGTGGAAATGGCTCTTAGAATGCTAATTAGAAAAAAAAGTTGTGTGCCAAGAAAGCGACCTGGCGCACAGTGGGAGGAAATGCACTTTTTTCGTTCAAAAATGTCCAGACCATTCAATTTTGGTCCGATTAAAAATTTTTTGAAAATTAAAGTTCATTAAATTCTGACATTTTTTCACTCAAAGTATGGAAAAACTGAAATTTTTTACATAACAATTTTTTACGCTTTAAAACTGATTAGGTAAACTTTATATTGTCTTAAATGAATGTTTAGGGACTCATAGAATACAAATAATTTGCTCATTAGTCCATTTATTTGTTATAAACCAATTTTATGAACAAATTAGAAAATAGTCTTATTATTGGTAAAAAATTTTCTGTTTACTAAAAGTGCTTCATATTAATGTGGGAATGATATATAATTACAAGAACAATTTAAAAGTTTATAATAACCATTGTTCTAAACAATTCTTATGGCAAAATATTAAAATTTCAGATTTCTTAAAATTATAATTTCCTTCTATCGCCAGAACGACTTCAGGTATTTCTTAAAATAATAAATATTTTAAAACATTTGATAGAATATAACAATTTAAATCTTTATAAACAAATTAGATACACAAATTCAAAATTTTGGCCCTTTCGAATAGAAATTTTTTTTTGTTTTTGCACTGTTAATGTTTTAAGATATTGGATGAATGAATGCTAGTCACAAAAATATTAGAAAAGTTAACAATAACAATTTTTATGAATAACTCTCGTTTTGTTTTAATAGTAGATGTAAGTACTAAATAATTTGAGGCAATTGTAAACAAATTTGTAGGGTCCGATTTTTTGATTTCTGATTTCAATGGAGGTGCGGAAGATTTGGCGCAGTATTTAAAAAGAGAATTTAATTTAAGCGATAAAAAACTGGAAAAGGTTAAAAACAAATTAAATCATGATTTTATCCCTCATTTTAAAAGAAAATGGCAGAGTTCAGCATTTAGTAAAGCTTGTTTAAACAACAATTATACAGGTTGGTTGAACACATATTTTATCGTGAAATTTCTACCTGAAATTAATGACAAATGCGGAAGGCCTAACTCAGGTGATTTTGCAGAATGTTCTGCTTCAAAAAAACGAAGTAAATTAATGGATATCGAAATAAGAGAGGCTTTTTTACGCTCGCTAAATCTATGTGATGGGAAGAAAGTATCAGAATTCATTAATTCAATTTTACCTTGCGATGAAAAAGAAAATATGAATGATTTCCCAATTCCTTCACATCAGAAGAAGCTTTGGCGTTAATAGAGGAAGCTGATTTGTCTAAAAGTCAGTATCACATGATCCATATGCAGGCAAAACAAAAGAAATGCTGCCATTTACCCAGCATACGACAATTTAGCAAAAGCTAAAGAAGAATATTATCCAGATTCGATTAAGGTAACGGAAAAGGGTTTTACAATCGGCTTAAAATCTTTATTAGATCATACGATATCTCGGATTTTTAAAAATCGTGATATTTCTCTTCCATTTACAGATATAAGGAAACCTCATAACTTGAAGTTACTTGTGAAATACGGTTTTGATGGTTCTTCAAGCCAAAGCACGTATAAGAAAAAGAAAAATGATACAGATATGGTAGATAATAGTATCTCCAGGGTTCCAATGGTACCACTGCGACTTCACTTAAAGAATTTGGTCAATTCTGTAGTATGGCAAAATCCTAATCCATCGTCAACATCATGTTGCAGACCAATACTATATGAATTCGCAAAAGAAACCCCAGAAAAAACCAATTAAGTAATAGCATCACTTCAAAAATAAATCAATAAAATGAAGTCCACAATAATAAAGAACGATTTCGGTACTTTTGTGATAAAAACTGATATGATGTTGACGATGCTCGATCAAAAAGTTTGCCACGCTCTTTCTGGAACAGTACTGACAACACTACATGCTAGGATTCCCTTTATGGAAAATCTTTTACATATAGCCTATCGACTCGATTTTAACAAATGGCGAGTAGATACCGATGAATATAAAGATTTGCAAAAAAAGGCGAAGACTCGAATTTGCAAAGCTTTTCATCAGAAGACAGGATTGGTAATAGATACAGTAAAACAAGGCTCAGGCACATCCAATGACGGGAATAACGCAAGAAGGTTTTTTGCAGACCCTGATATAACAGCAGAAATTACAGGGATAAACTTGGAGTAAGTGAAAAGATTTGCGTACATTCTGCATTAATTAACAAGTACAGAGCCAACTAACTTGGAAACATTTGAAATATATACTATGGAAACCGCAAAACTGTACGTACGTTAATACCCTTGGTACTTCATGCCTGTAACTGTCTATAAGATATTATTGCATGGAGCTGATGTTATGAAACATTTTCCATTGCCAATTGGACAGTTTTCCAAAGAATCATGTGAAGCTCGGAATAAAGACTACAGGAATATTCGAGAGTTCAATTCACGCAAGTTTTCTCGTATTGCTACTAACACTGATTTAGCACCCAAACTGTTAGTGAGTTCGGATCCATGTATCAGTTACGAAAGAAGAAATATTACAAAATTCTGAAATTTATGAAAAAGTACTTGTTTTTCTGCATTCATTTCCAATCCCGTTTTCTGATGTAAATCTCTGCAAACCTAGGGGTTTGCCAGTCAAGTCGGTGGGTTATTGTCAAAAGATTTTATATTGAGTGAATCTTAGCATGTAGTGTTATGATTCATTCTCAATCAATTGCGATTGAAACCCCGACTTTTTCTAAGTGAAACTTTCAAAATTTTGAATTTGTTTACCTAAATTGTTTATAAAGATTTAAGTAGCTATATTTTACTAAATATTATAAAAGATACATTTTTCAGGAATATCAGTAGCCATTCTAGCGATTGTTTATAAAAATTTTAATTGTTATATTTGATCAAATATTATTAAATATTTTTTATTTTAAGAAATACCTGAAGTCGTTCTGGCGATTGAAGAAAATTATAATTTGAAAAAATCTGAAATTTTAATATTTTGCCATAAGAATTGTCTATAACAATGGTTATTATAAACTTTTAAATTATTCTTGTAATTATATATCATTCCTACATTAATATAAAGCACTTTTAGCAAATAGAAATTTGTTTACTGATAATAAGAATATTTGCTAATTTGTTCATATGATTTGTTTATAATAAATAAATGGACTAATGAGCAAATTTTTTGTATTCTATGAGTCCCTAAACATTCATTTAAGACAATATAAAGTTTACCTGATCAGTTATTGAAGCGTAAAAAATTTCAGTTTTTCCATACTTTGAGTGAAAAAATTATTAATAAACAAGTAGAAGATTAAAATGTTCAGAACCTCAAGCTCTTCAGAATTTAATTAACTTCAATTTAAAAAAATTAAAAATTGGACCAAAATTGAAGGCTCTGGACATTTTTCAACGGAAAAAGTGCATTTTTTCACACTGTGTGATGCCGCCAGGCCTTCGACAAAGTACCCTGGTTGCGCCAGGGCCCGCTAGGCATTGTCTAGACTCTAGTCCGATAAATGCTGGAGGAAAACTAGTTAGTTAAGGGCATGCTCTTCGGTGATCACGTGACCAAAGTAGTCCGCGGTTATGAACATTTTTTTTTGTGTTCACTGCGTCCACACGAATTGAGATATCGTGTTTAAACTTTAACACATAAAATAAAAAGCACTAAAGAACGTTTGTATACACCAATATATTGGTAATTTCAAAGAAAGTTTATTTATAAATTGATGAAATAGGATATTACCATTCGAGTTATCGCACTTTGCAGATCATTTTTGGTTTGATGCTTTTTATATTTTTTTTATTCGCTCATATTGAGCACTGACACCAATTTTATACTAAATCGTCTAAGCCTTGAAAAAAATTAATATAAGCAATAAAATTTGCACCTTCGTTGCAAATTAACAAATAAGTATCTGCACACACGTAACCTATCATTATTTTTGGGGCATTTTTAGCGATTTCTAGCGGAGAAAAAAAGAAACTTTGAAAGTCGAGAGAGTCGAGATCAAGAACTAAGTTCGTTCATGAAATTTCGGTGTAAAATGATTTTCATTGTTTTGGTCCTAAAAATAAAAGCTAAATTTCAAACTGGAAACATAGCAACACCAGCGATGTGCTAAAATTTACTCGTCGGAGTTCTCCAACCAACTTCCATAATTCTTGACGTTGAATCGATCACCTGATAACTATTGTTGACAGTGAACCAACCAGCGGGCCCAAGGCGTCGGACACGCGTTGTCTTTTGCCTCAGGGCGAAATTTTATTTTTATTCTTGGAATTGTTTCATACCAGTACAACAAATCTACAGGAATATATAACCATTATAAAATTGTAATTATTTTCTGAAGATTCACATTTCTCAAGATGGGACTTGGACGAATTTTCGAGTATGACATTCTAAGATGTTCCTCGATTTTTTTAAATCTAGGCATCTACTTTATCGACGTTGAAAGTTTATTTCCTAATTCCTGTAGTATTTTACTTGAAAACTTTCTTCGTAATTATAAACATTTTGATATATACAAACGTTCCTTAGTGCTTTTGGTATAACTTCCTAAATCCTGAACACGATATCTCAATCCGTTTGGACGTAGTGAGGACCGAAAATACTGAAAATCATATCATTCTCTATACAAAAATCGCTAGAAATCGCTAAAAATGCTCCAAAAATAATTATAGGTTACGTGTATGCAGATACTTATTTGTTGATTTGCAACGAATGTGCAAATTTTATTGCTTACATTAATTTTTTTAAAGTTTAGACCATTTAGTCCAAAACTGGTATCAGTGCTCAATATACGCGAACCAAAAAATCCGAAATGCATCAAACCAAAAATTATCTAAATAGTGCTATAACTCGAATGGTAATATCCTTTTTCATTGATTTATAAATAAACTTTCTTTAAAACTATAAACATATTGATGTATACAAACGTTCTTTAGTGCTTTTTATTCAATCTGTCAAATTTTAAACACGATATCTCAATCCGTGTGGACACAGTGAACACCAAAAAAAATGCTCATATCCGGGGACTAGTTTGGTCACGTGGTCACGAAGAGCATGCCCTTCTGTATTTATAATCTGAAAGAATTGTAAGCCTGTAGGGAACCTCTTTGACCTTAATAACAGTACCGTCCAACACGCAAACTTTTGGGTATCTGAAAGTTATTAGAGCAGTGTTAATGAAAAAGAGAAGTGGATGTAAATTCATTTCAATCGAAAATATTTTACTAGGGATTCAAATTAATTATTAACCATGAGATTTTCTCTTACTCTATAATTGTAATTCAAATTTCTTCCCCCTTGTTTCAAATTTATGGGACTGCCATAGCTATATAATAGGCGTATTGTTTGATCAAAAATACGTTTACGTGCCAGTTTTAACTGCCCAAAAGCTTAGACTAATTTAAAACTGAGCATCAATACAAGTTTAAGAGTTTTGGGATTTCCCCTAGGTACCTTTTTCTTACGTTATTTTAAGGAGAGGCACTTCGTCGCTGCCACAAGGATTTTTGCGGAGGTGGTTAATTTTTACCGCGACTCAATACAGCTAAATAATAACACCAATAGTTTTATCAGTTTTTTATTATTATATAAATACACAAAAGTTATGTAGCTTTTATTGTAGCAGATCCAGACAGACAATTTTGTATAGACAAGTGTTCAAAAATATTGTTTATATGAATATTTTGATTTTCGTTTCGAATTTCGGATGCCTGGCTTTATTAAGGATTCCCATTTTTTTAGGAACTAGGTATTAGAGAAAGATTGTCACATTCGATTTTTGAAATTTTATTTATTGTCGTAGGAAAGTTTGCTAAAAGCATTTTAGAGTAATAGTAATGCTCTGCACATATTTCACTGAGCTGCATTGAAAATGATGAAAAAGTATTCATTGAGAAGAAAAATATCTTCAGACTGCAGGTTTAGGTTTTTATAAATGGTCTTATAGAATATAAAAATGAAAAAGAATAAAATAAATCATCCAAAGGAAGTTTAGTTGAAAATTGAAATTTAAAATACATGGATGATTTTAAAAAGATCTCGTCATACTCAAAATTAATCCTGGTTGTCCAGGTATTAATAATACACACACACCTGCCCCTCGTGATAAAAAATGTTCTTAAAGTGTAAAAAGAGACCTTGAACAACGTAAAGGTGTTTCAGAACTTGAAATTAAATACTTGACACTGCAAAATGTATCTCTCTTATAATCTCCCCCTAAAACTACCCTTCCACGTAAATGTATACAGCAGAACTTACATATACTTATATTAAACGTATCAAAAATAATGATTATTAGCCAACACTAATAGTGGATACTTTTTGCTCTTTTTTCTCCCCGATGAAGTATAGTACGTGTCCCTAAATCATGTAAAAAGCATTTAGAACTCCAAATTCAATACTTGGTACTTAAAAACTTACCTCTCCTTATAATTTTTCCAAAAAACTACCCCTAGACTTGCATGTGTGCAGCGGAACTTACATAGTATGTAAAAATCATAACAAATTGTTTAAGATCGTTTTCCCACTTTTAAAACATTTTTTATCACGAAGGGAAGGTATGTGTATTAGAAAACGGCGTAGGTATATATCCCTGATTCCTAACACGGTAGTGGGGACGAAGAAATACTTTCATAATATAGAGATATATTATTCTCTTCATGCTTTAAAGCATCCTTTTTACGTTGAATTTATTGACATATACATAAAGTTTTCAAAAGCCATTATTTTTCCTTTTTATCTTCTTCCTATCATCTGGAGCATCGTCGAACCTCGTCGAAGCATCGTATTATGCCAAGCGAGTTTTTACACGCAAACTCTTTTACGCTGACTTTACATAAATGCTGCGTCTCTAAAAGACAAGCTTTTCACTTCAAACTTTCTTTTCTTTGGGCCGGGCAAAATTCTTTATTCAGATAGTGTGAGTAAGGCAGAGAAAGTTCGCTTGAAGATTATATTTTTATGGAACCCAACGTCTTTTACACAAAACAGTTTGCTTTTAAAGTGTTTTTTATTGTTTATAAACAATGGTTTAAACTACATATTTTTATATTAAAAAAAGAAATATTCATCAAAGAA
>NC_046660.1:108481263-108492119 GCF_010883055.1 Belonocnema kinseyi | reverse complement strand
TGCCAGAGGAAGGTTTCTAGCCAGAATCTGACCGGGTCAAACCGAGATACTATTTTGTTAATTACCCGGCCGGGATCGGACCGAGTTACCACAGGGACCCAGTCGGGCCAAAAATGGTGCATAATAGAAGTATCATAACTTTAAAAACATCTAAAGAAATATCCACAAACGACAGCCGTAAGTAGGTCATTTGTGAAAGGATCATTTCTCTTCCCCCACCACTCCCGCAAATTTAACATTTTTTCGGCCAAATATTTAGTGCAGAATTTATTAAAATTTGTACAACTAAAATTAGAATTTGTGCATCACCGAAAGTACCTGTTTTCTCAGAAAAATACTGGCGGGGCCAGCGAAACGTTTCGCTGGCCCCAAGATTATCCAAAATCAACTTTATATGGGTTCATTATTTTCGTTTTAATTTGTTCAAATTTGTACAACCAACTTCAACCCCCAAAAACTACCACCTGCAAAAAAACCACCATGGCGGGGCCCGCGAAACGTTACGCTGGTCCCGACATTATCCAAAATCAACTTTATATGGGTGCATTATTTTCGTTTTAATTTGTTCATATTTGTACAACCAAATTCAACCTCTATGGTAAAAACGACCTCCTGCGAGAAAACCACCATGGCGGGGCCAGCGAATCGTTTCTCTGGCCCCGCCATGGTGTTTTCCGCACAGGGGGTAGTTTTTAGGGGTTTAAGTTGGTTGTACAAATTCGAACAAATTAAAACGAAAATAATGCACCCATATAAAGTTCATTTTGGATAATGTCAGGACAAGCGGTACGTTGCGCTGGATCCGATATGACGTTTCCTCAACAGAGGGTTATTTTTTAGGAGTTGAAGTTTTTGTTGCTCATTTTTGAACAAATTAAGACGAAACTAATGCACACATATAAGGTTGATTTTGGATAATTTCGGGACTAGCGGTACGTTTCGCTAGATCCGATATGAAGTTTGCTCAACAGGGGGTTATTTTTCAGGGGTTGAAGTTTGTTACATAAATTTTAACAAGTTAAAACGAAAATAAATCACCTATTTAAAGTTAATTTTGGATAATGTTGGGGCCAGCGAAACGTTTCGCTGGACCGCCATGGTGTTCTTCGCACAGGGTGTAGTTTTGAGGGATTGAAGTTGGTTGCAGAAATTTAAACAAATTAAACCGAAAATAATTCACTCATATAAAGTCGATTTTGGATAATGTCGGGACTAACTGTACGTTTCGCTAGATCCGATATGACTTTTTCTCAACAGGGGGTAGTTTTCAGGGGTTGAAGTTAGTTGCACAGATTTGAACAGATTAAAACGAAAATAATTCACCCACACGAGATTGATTTTGGATAATTTCGAGGCCGGCGAAACTTTTCGCTAGCCCCGCCATGGTATTTTCCTCATAGGGGGTAGTTTTTAGGGGTTGAAGTTGGTTGCACAAATTTAACAAATTAAAATGAAAATAATGCACCCATATAAAACTGATTTTGCATAATGTCGTGACTAGCGGTGTGTTACGCTGAATCTAATATGACGTTTGCTCAACAAGGGGTAGTTTCTAGGGTTTGAAGTTGGTTGCACAAATTTGAACAAATTAAGACGAAACTAATGCACCCATATAAAGTTGATTTTGAATAATGTCAGGGTCAGCGAAACGTTTCGCTGGTTGTACAAATTTAAACGAATTAAAATGAAAATAATGCACCCATATAAAGTTGAGTTTGGATAATGTCGGGGCCAGCGAAACGTTTTGCTGGCCCCGCCATTCAGTGAGCACGTGAACAAATACAACAAAATCCCAACATTTTTCGTTATGCATTATTTTCTGTCGAGTCGTCTTTTAAGAACCATGGTATAGTTAATCGACACAACATGCACTACTGGAGTATTGAAAATTCGCAGTGGCTTCCTGAACTCGAACTGCAGCGTCCATGGACTGTCAACGTATGGTGTGGAATAATTGGCAACAAACTGATAGGTCCCTACATTATCGAAGGCAGCTTAAATAGTTCAAAATATCAAGACATTTTGGAAAATGAACTGCCAATATTGCTTGAAGACTTGAGCCTAGAAATAAGGCAGAACATGTGGTTTCAACATGATGGTTGTCCGGCACACAATGAAGCGTTAGCACGAGAAGTTCTTGATCGTGATTTCAAT
This sequence comes from Belonocnema kinseyi, assembly GCF_010883055.1. Lineage (NCBI taxonomy): Eukaryota > Metazoa > Arthropoda > Insecta > Hymenoptera > Cynipidae > Belonocnema > Belonocnema kinseyi. The sequence goes on along the minus strand of NC_046660.1, from coordinate 108,489,965 downwards.
GGTCGCTGGATTGTTAGAGGCGGCCCGATAAATTGGCCTGCAAGATCGCCAGATCTTACTTCACCAGATTTCTTTTTGTGGGCCTATCTGAAAGACAAAGTTACAAGTGCTTGTGCTGAAATTCAAGAAGATGCCCTTCTGCGTTGTAGAAATTCATTTGAATTACGGATTAATAAGTGCATTGAAACCGAAGTTCATCATTTTGAGCACTTACTTTAATTAAATGGTAATTCCCTGAGTACCTCGAATCGTGAGAGGCGAAGGGACTCACATTAATCAAGCACCCCGAAGGGAACAGAAAAATGTTAAAAGTAGTAGTTTCTGTTATGACTAATTTCTAGTATCGCAGAATCGTAAGCGTGAATTCTTAGTAACAGTAAAATGAAGAGAAATCGAATTTCGTCAATTACAGCGCCAACTATCGCTAGACGAGGAAAATGTTTTAGACAAATCATACGCATTTTTATCCAAAGAATCTAAATATGCAATAAAATAGGTGTTCCCATTCAAGAATTCGAACTTGCCCCCACTCCCACCCCCAGGGGCCTGTGTGGGGGAACCGATTTTAACAACAGTGTATGTAATCCTCAGAGTGATTAAATTTTCATTCATAACATTTTTTCATAGAGTACCTATTTTCGAAATATTTGAAAGTTTCAAGTTGAAAAAAATCTCCCTGTATACTTCAAAAGTTAGCGTGACTACAACTATTAGGTAACGATACATACAGACACACCTGCAAACAGACAGACAGCAGGCAGATACTGACAAAATTTTATGATTTTCAGACTCTGTGAGTGCTGAAACGTAAAGATCCATTAAGAACCACACATTGAAACCTTTTGCTGCAATATTTGCTAAACATCAGACTAGGTTTTACTATTTTTAGTTTGCAATGGAGGGACATAGCGGAACTTTGTTAATGGTTACTACTCCTAGTAGTAACTAGTAACTACATTGCGAACTACAAAATTCATTGGAATAAAATTTAAAAATGTTACATTTATTTCTACAGAAGATTGCAATATTTGCAAAGGACTATAGTAACGTCGATAGAGACCGGCGCACTGATTTAGTAAGCGACTTAGTAAAAATTGGTATAGTCAGATTGGCAGACAAAGAAAATAAACCCAACATGTGCCGCGTCGCGTTGAAGGTTACGATACGTGTCAGTTTACACGAGCATAAGACGTAATTGCAGACTTATTTATTATGGTATTTTGAACTCTTTCGCACTATTATATTTATTTAAATTGCAATTGTACATTTCACACGATTATATATAGTTTAGATATTATTATATACATATAGGAATATTATAATACAAGCTGAAACAGAAAAATGTGATTAAAGTAAAGCTGGTGGGAATTAAACACGGGTCCCTAACGTGGCAGCACGGCGATATTCCATTCGGCTAAACTAGATAATGTCGAAAAAAATTTTTTTCAATTATAACTTTTCGAATTATTCTCATTTATTGTAATAAGGATCTTTGCACCAAACCAAACTGAGTGATTGATAAATTTAAGGAATTTCGGCAGAGCGTTGGTCGGCTGACATCGTTTACGCTCGGCTGCACTCTGTCCAACGCTAGGCTCGCCTACTAAGTCACTTACTAATATACGAGAGCGATCTTCCGAATTTTTCTTACTCTATTATACAAAAAAATAGAAAGTGTCATAGTATAATTCATATTCCTACAGACCATAGCAATTCCTTTTACAAATGTAGTATTTTATTTTATTTTAGGTACTTATTAAATTTACACTTTTTATACAATTTAATTATGCCTCTATTAATTTATCCTATCTAGAAATTTACTATAAAAAGTAGTAAAACTTCGTATTATCAATAGAAAAATTTCATATAAAAATAGCATAGCTTACGATTATTGAATTAAAATATACGAATTATCGCCTTGGTCCCACGATTGCAACCTAATTTAGTAATTTTTCCAGTACAAAGTTTCTCCTTGCAGAGATCGAAAATTTCCACGATTAAAGTACAATCTCATGGATGAGAATGTAAAAATTGTACCCAAGGCCAATCTAACACATGAATTATTTTAAAAGCTCTGCCGCCCCAGCAAGAAAAGTCAACTACATTTCGGATGAGCCCCCTGCAATCCCAATTTCGGTTAGGTTGACAGGGGACTCATCCGAAATGTAGTTACGACTTTTCCTGTTAGGACGGCAGAGCTATCGTGCTCATAAACATATATACATACTGGGTACCGTTGGTTTGAAACAAGATTCGATTTCTATGATCTCAGAAAATTCAGTACATATCAGATGGACTATTCTGCCGTCCCAACAAGAAAAGTCGTAACTACATTTCGGATGAGTCCCCTGTCAACCTAACCGAAATTGGGATGGCAGGGGACTTATCCGAAATGTAGTTACGATTTTTCTTGTTAGGACGGCAGTATTACATTCTAACAGCTTACAGTTTCATGGTATCATTTAAGCACAATGTATATTTTCATCAAGAAATTATTTTATTTTGGATAAGGGAATAGTATCATAATTCAAGAATTCAATTCAAAAATTCGCTGGATGAAAGACTCTGCTGCTTGATGTTAAGTATGGTTATAGAAACAGTCACATACGCAAACTTCACAAACAAATAACATAAACATATTTTTATATCCCAATACTAGTGCAAACCGCATCTAAACTTGGCGAGTGCCATAAGTGCACACTTGATACTTTTTCTTCGAACATGAAATATACCTACTTCTAATCGCTTAAATTATTCTGATGCTGACTCGGCAAAACGCGAACATCTCTTGAAATAGAACCGGTTATAACGCCCTTTTTAATACAGTTGCCCACATACACTCATAGTAAATAAATTGCAGAAAAGTATAAATCCATCAAATAATAAAAACACTGAATATAGTTCTTTTTGCCTGTCAGACCTACTGTTTCTGACAATTATCGATGTATTTTTATATTTTGCAGCCAAAGAATAAGAATTTTGTTCAGATTTGCATTCCTTCTTGAATCCAAATCCTGGCACAAAACACTTCTTAAATAATAGGGCAAATGTGGGTATTACTGCTGACAAAAATCAAGACGACTTTTGAAGATAAAAATCAAGTGTTTGAATGAGACATTCGTTTACGCATTAATTCGTGGAAAAATATTTGGCATTTAATTAATGTATTACAATCGTTAAACCCTGAAAAGAAATCAGATTGACGTGAAAATTGCGAATCTAAAAAAAATGTTCCATGCAGATATTACTGCGAGTTCGCATGATTTACTGCGCGCCAACTACTGCGGTAATTCAATCACTGCGCTGGTAATGCTGCGATGTTATTTTAAGTGAAACCGCACTGGTCAGTGCCGACTCAGTGATGTTTCTTCAGTACTACCTGTACCGCTCGTTTTTCATACCTGAGTTCCCCTTGGAGTGTCTATTTAAATGTTTAAAAGGCTATTTTCACCCAATAAATCTAATCTGTGACGTATTTGAAAAGTTGTGTTAGTAGTTTATACTATAGTGTGAAAATCGGTGTGCATATGCCAATGCGACTAGGCTACCAAGTAAACAAGCTGAAAGGGATTGAAAATAAAAATTTTGAAATTATCTACAAGAAGGTTCGAAATTAAGAATCTACGGGTTTCGATTATTTGAGAAATCTAACTTTTTCTTTTATATGTTTAAAATTGGAATGAATATAACGTATCTCGTAAATGCAAATAGATACGCCAAAACAGACAACATTTTTAAATTAAACTTTAAAGTAGTATATTATTGTATACGTTGTAATTAGAAATATTTATAATGAGAAAATTCATAAATTAAAAAAAAGTGTTAATAAGTCGAAGAAAATTCTAAAAAGGGAGTCGGTTTGATTGCGGCCAGGTACTGTAAATAACTCTGCCTTCCCGTTACATGACGAATACAATACGAACATTATATGACCGTGTTTTCTCAGTGCCGTTTAGATAGCGCTGGCATCGCAATTCTAGCTACATCGCGAATAAAAATGGAGCGATTATAAGGCGAAAGATTATCCAGGCACGATTAAAAATTGGAAATTATCTTCGATTTATGTAAAGTTCATCCGGCAAGGTTAACTTTTGTTACGGTGAATCTTTCAACCGGAACCGATGTAAACTTTATCTTTCGTTTTTTTCTGTGCAGTTTTCAGGTATGGTCAGGCCCGCCCCGACTTAATTTTTTCTACTACTTTTCGGTCTATTCATAGACCTTAGTGTGAGTGAGCTTACTCAAGCAGGGGTCTATTCTGCCGTCCCAACAAGAAAAGTCGTAACTACATTTCGGATGAGTCCCCTGTCAACCTAACCGAAATTGGGATTGCAGGGGGCTCATCCGAAATTTAGTTACGACTTTTCTTGTTTGGACGGCAGTTTTGTCTACAGGTATGTCAAAGTAAGGAAGTTTGAGAAATTTTAATTTTTCAGCTAGCGATTTGAAAATAGTATAATCAGCATCTACGAATTTTTTCGATTCCAATGATATATCACTTGCCTAAAAAATTTAAATGTTTGACGGAGTTTAATATACAAAAACTTCAGCATAATATTCAATTTAATACTAAATACTTCGCAAATTTTAAACCTTCATAGACAAATTACATGTCTTTAGAATCGGAAAAATACGTAGATTTTAAATATATTACTTTTAAATCACTAATTGCATAATTAGGAATTTTTTAATCTCCAATTTTTTCCAATTTTCCAACAAAGGACTCCTAAAAAAGGGATGGTCTGCCGAAGTTCGGAGGTACCTGACCAGAAAGTAGGTCTTTGGTCAGCTCGCTCAGGGTAGTCTGACATGGTCAGGAGCACGCCGACCACTGGTTTAGGTGCTGAAAATCAGCACAAACAGCCACTGAAACGGCACTGACGGTCCAGTGCCGTTCATCAGTGTTTTTTGGTGCATTTTCATCGACAGGGCTTACCTATAAATCTATTACAAATTTTTTTTAAATTACAATTCCGTAACACTAGAAACACAATGCGACTATGACAACCATTATCACTGGCTACTAAGAAAGGTTAGTTTGAAGGTTATGATATAGCGCCTGGAAAACCGCAGTAATCCATTTATGATGGCAAATCGTGTGTCAAATACTACTATGGTAAAAAATATATTGAATAAATTAGTTAAAACCATAGATACTTGAGTTGATTCATTTTTGATAAGCATAAATAAATCACATAATAATTTTCTGAATTTCTTCAAAGCGTTATATACATTTAGAAGATGCTAAGTCATGATTTATATTTTTCATACCACATATATTAAAACTTCGAGTTTCAATACCTGTATAGCTGGTTGAAACGCAATGTTTACATCCCTAGGGCTGAAACATTTTTTTCAGTTCTAGAGTAGACAAGTAGGTAGGTAGGGTCTACAGGTACCTCAACTCGAATTTTCAATAGATTTACTATGGAAATAATATGCAATACTAGGAATGTAACATAGTATTAAACCGCAGTAAATAGAGCATCCGCAGTGATACCCACACTTACCCGAATCTAAATTCTTCGAGAAATTCACAGATTTTCAGTCTCATTCTTTGATTATATCTTTATTTTCGCTTAATAATTTTACTTAAACCATGAGAAATATTTGTTTTTCGTTTCTCCATAACGTGATTTATTGTTTCAAGTTTCTAAATACATTTTTATTTCATTGCATGCAATATCCGTATTGAATTTCACACTATTACAGAAGTACGAACTGCTTTTTAAAATTTACGATCAGATAACTTAGAGCGTGATACGATTCTACTTCTTTTAGCCGATCGATATTCCCCACTCCACAACTTTCGTCTCCAATAATCCCGTAAAAGATAATAGGCTCAATTTAATCATTTGACGCCTCAATGATCTTTCACCACATGTTGATTGACGCGAAGATTTAAATAATTATTTTCTTCATTTTTGTTTTTGAAGGACTTTAATTTTCATTTACATATTCGAAAATATTTTTGGTAAGATGGAATCTGTTACATGTAATTTTTAATAATTCGATTTTTTCATATCACCTATGAAAACATTCTTAATCAACTTGAAAATTCTTCATGTAGATAGAAGTGATGCAATCAGTGATACAATAATAGCCGCTTATCCGACTTTCTACAGATAACTGTATCCGTCTTGATAAATATGAAAAAGATTAAACAGATAATAATGATAATAATAAAGCAACCTGTTTTAGGTCACTTTGGAAAATTAATCCTTATTTTTATTATAAAAAAGCGTTCCTTATCAGAAAATATTATAATTAAATATAAAACGTAAAAGAAATTTTTAAACATTTTAAATGTTTGATCAATCTTAACTTTGATTTAAAATTAGGAGCGCACCTCTTTAAATAGTCGCAGCAACAATGATTGTTATACCGTTCACGCTTTCTAACATCTTTTGAGGGATCGGAAGACACATCTTTGAATAGTCACAAGAATATTGTTGGTAAATTTCCAACGTCTCGTGGGTGGGTGGAAAGGCACTCATTTGATTGAACATAGATGCAATATTGGTCACACTCATACACTGTTAGAAAAACCTGTACTATATTTAGTATACAGTAAAGCCCCTCTTAATTCCCCAGCTTTGAATCGAATGGATTCCTTTATTTTCAGTCTAAACTAAAACAAATAAGTAAACCAAACTCTAAGTGAAGTAACTGTGGCTTATTAAATCCTAGAACTGCTGGCGCGGACATACACATGAAGATTGCGCAACACGTATTATTTATTTCAAATTGTTTCAAATGAAAACGGTGTCAACGATCCCGATTTTATCAGTTGAAAAAGTCGCGGGCCGTTAGCGCATCATGTATTTCAGTGTTTTCCTAGTGTCTTTGTTGACGTACGACAATTTTCCAACTAAAAGTCAACTTCAGGATGTTGGTTCAATCCGAATTTGATTTTTTTTAAATAGGTACGGCACTGATTTCATATATATTTTTTCCGAAGGATTTGTGAACGAAAGAAAGAAAACTTGTCGAATATCCGGGGTTTTGCGAGATCCTCAGATCAATAAAATGTTAAAAAATCGAAAAATCTGTTGGGGAAATGATTATTTACCCGACAAATATGAATTTTGCGAAAGATAGAAACCAGCGGGTAGCAGGCGGCAACATTTGAACGATTAGAATCGTTTGCTAATTTATTTGTTTACTCACAATTCTTCTATTATGTCAGAATTGTGAGTTCACAAATCCTTCGAAAAAAATATATATAGAATCAGTGCCGTACCTATTAAAAAAGATCAAAGTCGGATTGAACCAGCACCCTTAATTGCATCAAAAAAGGCTAAAATGTTTCACAGAAGTGTTAATATTATAGAACGCCATACTGCGACGACATGCTAGACTAGTTGGAGATTTCAGCCGTCAGGTAGATTAGCACTACATTAATATTACTACATACTCGCAACACTGGACACGACCTTTTGGATACAATTTTCGAAACATACAGGTATGTTATAAAGGTCTGGATAGTAATCTTTTTAAGTTTAGAATGTATTTTCTCAGTTATGTTTATTTTTTTTGTCGATTGACGACCTTTGAGTGTCACGAACTAAAATAAAATATCAAAAATTTCAGGTTAGTGGTACTTTAATCACAAATTTCGCATAGAGGTTTGTATTTCGTGACACTTGAAGGTCGTTAATTGACAAAAGAATGAAACATGACTAAGAAAATAGATTCTACACATTAAAAACATTACTACTTGTATATTTATGACTAACTTTCACATTTCGAATATTTTCTCGTAAAAGATGTCTGCATTCTTAGGACGTCATGGGGGAGAATGCACAGGGACGGGGGTGGAAGGTGCCATAACTGCGCATATGGAAATAACCGTGAATGGTAAAGGTGAAATAAGGGAAACCTGAAATAAGTGCGAAGGGAAATAAAAGAGACTTAAATGTACATATAATGGCAACAATAATCCACAATATGAAGTAAAATTTAGTATACCATCGTACGGTAAATTTAGTATTATATTCATACTGGATTTAGTATGCGCATATGCTCATTTTCATGTAGGTGTATACTAAATTCAGTATTAATATACTAAATTTTCGGTACGCTAGTATACTAAATAATTTAATGTTTTGCATTCTTGCTTCCTTTACATGTATTAAATCTAGTACAGATTTTTCGAATATTCTACGATTTTCCAAAGTCTCTTGGGGGGGGGGGCACTTCTTTGACTATTCACAGAAGTAAAGTGCCTCTGTGATTTTTCATCTGTGATTAATCAAACTATAACTTTAAGTTACACCTCTTAGCCTTTTGCAATAGATTTTAGGTTGTGAAGTCGACTAGCAGGATGGTCGATACAGAGGGCCAGAAATATTTAGTCTGCGCCCACCAAAGTTTGATGAGAAAAGTTAAAAGATGACTTTCTTTTTAAAATGGCGCTCTTGATAAGTTTTTACATTCGAAATTATATTTTCAGTCATTTGCATAGTCATATTCATACTTAGTGCATCAAAATGCATTGACTTACACTTTTCCCGAAAAACAGCCGACATAGAGGTTCCTTACCGGTGCCCGCCGCCTAGACTCCACCAAAAAATTATTGTTGTACAATTTGTCGAATTTGTTTTTATAATTGCAAAAATGTAGGACACAAACGTTTGTTCGTTACTTTTATTTAATTTATACAATTTTATATTTAGTATCTTAATTCACGTAGATAAGGC
>NC_046660.1:108477279-108481163 GCF_010883055.1 Belonocnema kinseyi | reverse complement strand
ATCTTCTAAATATTCCATGGCCTTAAAATATCATTAAAACTTACACTGCCCTTTCAAATTTTGACTGTTAATTTTACAGTTCAACTTCTATAGACCTAAAGGTTGTAGATGGTACATTGAGATTGAGTGAATCAAAATCAACACATTATGTTAAAAAAATACTTTTCCATGAAAGATGTACTCCCAAAGATTCCTAGAAAAATGACATAGCTTTGCCTAAATTAAGTATTTGAATCATTTCGATAAAAACTTTAAAAGTTGTAAGAAATCACAATTCAAGAAATTTTCAAGGTAATGAATCCATTCATGATTAGCAATCAAATCAAGTCCATTCCTCTACCGAAAGTTCATGAAGTGATTGCCTCGAATCAGAATGCGGTAGTATCCGGCTGGGGAAGACTTAACGTAAGTTTCTTATATTATTGGTTAAATGCTATGTACATATTGTTTTATCAATTTAATAATAATTTCTTATTTGCAGATTGGGGATTCTGACTCGGACCATTTACAGCGAGTTAACCTTATAATAACTGATCAAGAGTTTTATGCAGCATAATACACTGATAAAACTATATCGCATGAATTACAATATATACTGTAATTCCTGCACTATATATCGTAATTATCGCATTATAATAGCGCGAAATCGTGATATCGTACATTGCAAGTTTTTACATTATATACCGCATAAATGTACAATCTGTAACGTAAGAATGTAAGTTTGTTACGCTATCAGATTGTATTTCATGTTTTGTGATCTCGCAACGGTTCGAGTAGTCAGAAAGCGGTCACAGAAAAAATTAAAGATAAAGTTTACATAAACTTTACATGAATCGAAGATAATTTCCGATTTTTAGCCTTGCCTGGATATTCTTTCATCATATAATGGCTCCATTTTTATTCGAGGTGTAGCTACAATTAGGACGCCATCGCTATCCAGCTTCGTTTAACTTCATTAAATTTGAAAGAAATGGGGATTCCCATCTGTCAGTTACATTTTACGCTTTTGCTATATGATATCCTAACCTCAGTGAAACTTTCCCCGAAATTTGTTTAATCACTAAACGTTGCAGGTTTTACCAGCAGTAAATTTTTACTTTTTTTGTGATTGTTTTAAATCTGATGTTCTGATTTATAGCTAGAACTCACTCATACTCTGCCTTTTTCTCATTGCTGCTAAGGTCGCTGTAGCAGACCACAGCAACAAAATTTAACTTTATTTTATTCTGTGATATTAGCGCATTATAATATCAGACAAAGCTCCGGGACCTGATGGTACGTTATCATATTGCGCTTTTTTGCAATATAGAGGTTTTGCGATATCATTGTGCGATATCTTTTTCTCCGTATATATAGATCAAGAATTAACTGTATATTATTTGCATATATGTGCTTATAATCTGAATGAAATGATGGGAGTCTGTAGGGTAAGTTACTACGCAATATCAATGCATGTATAAATTATTGAATGATCAATGTGCGCCCAAATACAGCGCTCGTTCATAATACACCTAGATTGATGAGAGGGTAAACGAGGAAGTTAGTATGAGTGGTGAAAAGCAGTGTATGAACACCTCTCTACTTCACTCGTCGTTAATCCTCTGTCCTTCTATTATTTATTAATTTGATTCTTAAACGCCTCTCTGCACTTCACTTTTTTATACTAATCACTTATATATTCCACTTTTTCTCGCCGTCTCCTTATCCCCTATATTTTCCTTAGCAGCCAGAAGTGAGAGTATCATTTAAGACATTAAAATTCCATTCCTAGAATTTCATTTATTAGCAGGTAATATTCAATAAAACGTAACAAACTTTTGCATATAAGTGCCCAGCCGAATAATGTAAGGAAATGAAGGCATATATCAGCGTCTATAAATAACAAATATCAATATAGGTAATCCTTCGTCCGCATGGTGAATTTCACATACGCGGTCCGCATATTGGGCCCTTTATGTCAATGAGGGTTTTTTTCAATCTTATTTTAATTATTAGTATCTGAAAGAATTCACAGTTCTTTTCCTGAGTCTATAGAATAAATTTCAAAAGAACTATTTTGCTCTCAACAACACATGTTCTGAAAAAATGGAAGATTACTGTACCATAAAAGATCCACCATTCGGACGAAGGGTTGAGGCAACCGGTGGTCCCACTACAATTACGAGAGGTTCTGAATCTTTCGGGTTATTTATAATTTTACAGAAAAATTATATTTTTGTTATTTGTAGGGTGACTCTGGAGGTCCTTTGACTGTGGATGGAAAACTAGTTGGTAACGTCTCATGGTCGCGCTCAGGTGACTGTGGAGAAACCGACTATCCCACCGTTCACACTAGAGTATCCGAATTCTTGGATTGGATAGCTGTTAATGCAGTTTAATTATTTTGTAAAATTATAATATTAGAAATTAATATGCAGTTGCATGAATGAGTGGCAATACATATTTGTCTAACATCGAAAATTATTTTTACCTAAATTTACTCTTTTGTAACTTCACAAATACATATAAATATTTAACTTTCCACTGCACCCAATTTTCTAATTTATTTAGAAAATAAAAGTGTTCGAAATAAATTTTTGAACATTTGAATACACGAATGTCTTAAAGCCGCCCACGTATGCCCACTGCGCAAGGTACTCACAGTGGCTTGAGATCAAATTCTTTTATTATTATCATTATTATTATTATTATTATTATTATTATTATTATGTGATTTAAACTTTAAGGAACATTGTCAAATAATTGTGAAATTCAATTGGAAGTAAGTTTTGGCATTTCCATAAATCAATCGATTTTTAAAGATAATACTAGAATAAAGTAATTTTATTGAAGTAGTTTTTAGCAATGTTTCAACATTTAAGTTCTAAAGATACTTAAGTGTGTTTAAAAATATACTCCTAAAGTTTTGTTTGCACTCGGTAACACTCATATTTTACGATGTAACTAAAACAAAATTAGATTTAAAAATCTATAAAAATCATACATTTTATATATATGTAAATATAAATAAAAGAACAAGTTCTAAGTTGTGCAAAACTTAAAAAAAATTGCAAAATGTTCATCGCATGTCTACTCGAAATATTTGTAAAACAATAAAAAAAATTTTCATTCCACTTGGTAACACTGCAGTATTGTATATGGTGCTACAAGAAGTGATGTTCGAATTCTCACATTCGTTGAACGTAATTTTAAATCGAAATGAGCTTTCGCTGTAGCTAGATGAAGTAGTCTTGTCAAATGCATGTAAGCGTACTAGCTAAAAAAAGTAATTTTATCATTGCTTTTTACTATGGTTTCGGAACTGGTCACTTCCCGCACGCTACACATACCTCGAAAAGTGAACATTCTGTGCATTTTACTAGCCCGACTTTACTTTCACAACTTCATGTAATTGTACTTGTCCAAGTTTTTGCATTGTAAATGTTTTTGGTAGAAGTTTACTTAAAAAAAAAAAGAAACAAAAACAGTTTTCAAACAAATACTCATGAAAGATTAAACTTTTCAAATACAATTTTTTTATTAGAGTTTTCAATCTTCAAAAGTCATTTCAATAAATAAGTTTTATATCTTAAATTTTGAAAAAAAAAACTTAAAAATAATATCGATGATTAATGAGTATTTCGTTCAAAAATTTAATAATTATGTCAATTTGAGCATTTATTCAGTTTTAAACTCTCGAAGGTTAAAAAATAATACTTTTTGCTAGGGGCGCACAGTAGGGTGAAATCGGAAAACGAGGTTCAAAATGACATTTAGAACGCAATTATGTACCGATTTTAGAATTTTTTTTTGAAAAATTCAGAACTAAATTTTTCAGAAAATGGTGAGAGTAGATTTTTTTATTTTTTTGTTTATTTAATTTTTATTTTAATGCAAACATCGAA
>NC_046660.1:108476148-108477179 GCF_010883055.1 Belonocnema kinseyi | reverse complement strand
AGAGATAGAGAGAGAAGAAAGAAAAAAATTTGAGAGGTAAGCCTGTATCTTTCCAGATAAAGCTGATGTCGATGGCTCCATCCCGTTAATTTCTATGTCAATCTCCTTTTAGTTATTCAATGCACTTCGTATCAGTTGAGAAAATAATTAAATGCTTTTAAATGTTTTCCTTTTGTTATTATTATTTTATATATTGATAATTTATTGGTATACGATATAATTCCGAAACATAAAACTGATTACTAATAGTGAAAATTTTGGGATTAAACAGTAACACGGTAGTGCAAAATCAATATAAAATTAGGATTATCACTAAATTAAAAAAAAAAATGAATAAATTTTCCTTGAGCTTTAATCATTATTTTATACGTGATATTTCTTGGGATTCAATTTGCTGGAACGTACGTTAATTCATTTAATGATACTCCGGAGGCTAGAGGAAAGGCAGATATTACAAGCCATCAGTTATGGACGTCAGTGGCAGCAGTTCGATACTAGTCATGTGCAATTATATGCAGGTCTCGAAATTGAAAAAATTATTTGGGCATTCATATAGCCTATGCAATTGAAAATTGTAGATTAAAATTATGAAATTCGAGTACTAATCCTGCCTATTTTTAAAAGAGTTAAAAGCAGATACTGACCTTATCGTAAAAAGTATTTCATATTTGTCATTATAAATATTGAATATTCAATCATTTTGTACAACAAAGAATTTCTTAACTTGATATTGTATCAAGAAAAGGCAAAGAAGTTAAGAAAAAATATAATATTTTATATTTTATAATAGGGATGTTAAAAACACGTGAAAGGAAGCATAAAATGAATAAAACTTAAAGGGCGCTCATCGCAAGTACTCATTTTAATGGCTCACATCTTTTATATGCTGCATAATTTTGCATAATTTCGCAATGATCGATCTATAGATATTATTCGATTTATATCTCCTTCTATGTGGTTCATTTTTAACCCAAAAAGACCAAAGAAATCGAAAATGTAACTTCAAATTCCATATTCTTTTTCTTAACAAA
>NC_046660.1:108474532-108476048 GCF_010883055.1 Belonocnema kinseyi | reverse complement strand
TGGTGTGTTAGGAAAAATAATATGGAATCTGAAGTTACATAAAGTACGCGAAACCCTACACATTTTAATTAAATGCTTATGTTAAATTTTAATATGCCAATTTGAATAGGTAAACTAAAATTTCTCATGATTAAAGAAAGTAATACTTTAATTGTCCAATATTCTAGCACTCCTATAAGACGTTGTAAATACTGACCGATTAATGTTCTTAGCGTAATTTTGTTGATAAAAAGTAAATAAGGTTTCATATTCGGTTTGTGAATACCAACAACAACTTTTGCACAATGGGATTTGCATGCACGGATGTATTGCATGGATATATTGGTCGTAATTTTTCTTTTACATATCGAAACAAAAGTGACACGATCAAATACGAACCCAAGTACATCTTCTATTGTTGGCTTCGTGTCCGTCCATTATTATACGAACATAACACACCATGAGCTCACACGCACATGCTTCCTGGTATGTTTGTTATATTGAAAGCATTGAACTCCTCTTCTTCCATCAGATATGGTTCTCTGGTTCGATATTCCATGGTTACCTCTAGGGTTCCTATATACGTGTTTTATATTGCCAACGATTGGCCCAACCATAGTCAGCCAAAGAGAAAAGCAAATTTTATCGAACGTGACTCAGCAGTGTATGACTTACGTGCAGCAGCCTGATTGTACATGGATAAATTCTATTGTTAAGAAATCCATAATAAAATCCGATTATCATCGATTTATAGAAAATATTTATGGATACTTGCAGCAATGATATGACAATGTGCCAAAAAAGTGGGATAAAGTTGAAGTGAATTTATCTGCGTTCTGAATGTTTTACAGCTTCTTATTCACCTATACAACATTTACTGTAAGCAATGCGGAAACTGATCAATGTATGTTGAAAAAAAAACGAGCAAAACCAACAAAGGTAAGCCTCACAATTTCGATAATGTAACACATTTTTAATGACATATACAATCTTATAAATCAAAGAGTCTAATGGCCCAATGACTGAAAAGACCAGGTAAACTACTGGCACTGAACTGCTCCAGAGTATTTACGGTGCTGTACCATTACTGCCAAGAATCTTAATAATAACTATGTTTTGTACTAGCCCACTAGTGAAAAAACGTAGTTCTGTATTAAAATTCCACTAATACTGGTGTGGCACTGCGCCAGTTGCTGGCCTGTAGTGTTTCAGTACATAAATTTTTATCATTAAGAGTTTTCCAATACTAAGACCGTAACTAATCACCCTGTTGCAGTTCATTGCCAGTAATCCACCTCGTATTTTCAGCTATTGTCATTAAAGCCGAGAAGCGAAGACGAGTGCACCTACTTCAAATGATGGCAAATTGTCGCTCAGAGCTCGTGTAATGCAATATATGTTACCATAACACAATCATAGGTATGATTTCAGCATCTGAAAACCTTTTCTCATCAAGTTATAATAAGGTCAAACAACAATGTGTGCGCAAATCAAAAATTCACTTCGAATTCTTGGACATTATTAATGAGGAAGACGT
>NC_046660.1:108473214-108474522 GCF_010883055.1 Belonocnema kinseyi | reverse complement strand
TTTAGTGCAACATCTGGGAAAGCGGTAAGAGGGTTTTGCCTGCTGAGTTTTTGGCAGTAAATTTTAATCGTAAATAACTTCCTACATGAAATCCTTATTCAGCTATCGCAGATTCTCAACTAAATCAAGGAAAAACCCTCAACCACTTAGCGTACGTCCTCCCACTGAACTTTGTCAGGAAAATTGGCGAAGGATCAGATCACATTACATTATCACTTTATAAGCCTATAGTACTCTAAAATATCTGTTTGTGGATCCGGTAGTGTAGCATAAAGTGCGATAAACTATATTGGGCATCATTGTATGCTGTATAAATATTGAGCATCAGTGTTTGGGATATAACTTTGCTTTGCAGAAATATGTGCGGTGTAACTCTACTGCGCATCCTTATGTAACAAAGAACATTATTGCACAGTCCTCAATCCCGTACCTGAACATAACCCAACATTTTCCTCTAACACTGCGCTGAACCCTTCCGATAAATCCATCATAGTTAATTAATTATGTGCTGGTAATTATTTTTTTTCCTATTCGCCCCTCGCCTTCCTTTTGCATTATTTATACTCTTTAGCCAGGCTTTTAAAATTGATATTGGATGTCAGATGCAACACCTGTTACAAGTGTCATTATAGACACTATGATTTCGCTGGCTGATTTTTTTTCTTATTCTTATTCGACAGGACTACGAGAATTTTAATATCAGGATATGTTTATCATTAATTTTCGAATTAAACTCTATCTTGCTGCAAAATTTGCATTGTTATGCGCTACTTATGCACTTTTATAAATTACATGAATATGAAATCTTAGAATTCAAATCGAAAATATAAATTAAACCTAACAAGTCAGGGTAAAATAAAAATAAGTTTAAATTAGATAAATAACTGAAATATAAACTAATTCATTGACGACAAATTGGATGTTATTCAGTAAAAATTAAATAGATAATCTAGATACCAGTAGCATTATTTAAACCAAATGCAAATAGATGAGGAACCAAAAATATAAAAGGATAAATTACAAAAAAAATTCATCGAATTGAAAACTACGATATGCCGACCCATAAATATTTATACATGGCAAAAATCAGGGGCTGCGGAGCATGTATGATATGTATGGAGTACTCCATATATGGGAAGATTCTATGTATGGAACTCCATGCATGGGAGACGTTGTAGTATGTATATTAATTAACAATTACATTTCTCGAAACACAAAACGAAGTGCAGTTTTCGCAATATTATGAATAAAGGACGCTTTTTCCTTCAAATAAACAGTTTTCCGCACAATTTCGAGAATATAATTTAC
>NC_046660.1:108450694-108473114 GCF_010883055.1 Belonocnema kinseyi | reverse complement strand
GAAGGACGGAGCACCAGGCGATGGTCATGCTTTAGATATGTCGCAACAAAGTCGAAGTTGGAGCCATCTAGCGTATACGCGTATCCATAAGATAAGATAATGATGACCGTTCAGATGATCGCGATAATACTTAGATACTTTTCAGATAATGGACTTAAAAAACTAAATCAATTAAAAGAAATCAATATAAAAACAAGTAGAAATACATTAATAATTGTCAGAATAATGACTTCTGCATTTCTAGTTGTTTTTGTAATGTTTTATATATAAAAATATGTTTTAATAGTCATCAACATTAAATTAATATGCAGTGATTTGTGATTATTTGCATCTTTTTTATATAAATTCGATTAGAAAATTACTTGGTTTTAGTCGTGTATCAGTAAATAATGAAATTTCTGTAAATTGCTTAATTTTCGATAAAAAATGTTTTTAAAAAAAAAAACAGTAATTAAAAGTTTGAATGTTCACGAAAGTTGCAATTACTTACAAATCAGTCGTAAAAATTGAATGGAATGTTTTCAATTACTATGTTAATATTTTTCGCTAGAATTTCTACTTGAAATAAAATGATTGTGACAACTTGAACGATGTTTGCCCTCACAAAATACGTTTCTACAAATTCAAAAATTTATAATCTTATACATATCGTGCAATTGAAATTTAAGAAAAGTGTGGCAGATATTTTCATTACATTAATTAAAAATATGCTGCTTTTGATAATTTTACCATTTTTCGTGAATAATTATGTATGTACTTATGATATTGTACAATTTTCTTATTCAGAATTCCGTCTGGCACAAAAAGGATTTATTTGCAAAGAAATTAAGAGACTAGCTTCACATGTCAATTTCAATTAATTAATTTGGTGGTCCTTTCCTGTCACAAATATTTTTTAAATGAAAAAAGTTACTGAAAGTGTGAATATTTATGCGAATTGAAATTATTCATAAATCAGTCGTCAAAAATTGTATATAATTCTTGTAATTCATGAGTTACAATTTTTCTCTAATATTTGAACTCGAAATAAAAGAATGGTTAAATCGTCGATTGGTTAGATAATCCAAAACGGAACACCTTTCTTTATCATTTGGAATGGGCCTCGGCATTCATCGAAATTATTTACATTCACCGGGAAAAACATAACGAGGTTACTGTTGGCCATTTTGGAGATTTTGAACTTAGACTATCGGAATGAGATGCGGGTAGCGCAATCGGTGAGCCATCTGGCGTATACTCCTAACGGGATGAATTATGTTCACTCTCGCAATTGTAGTGACCACCGCCTGCGGAGCACAAAGTGCCATCTTAAGCGAGCGGGTTGACTTTGTATATCGGGAGGGGTGAAGTTATTCCCACTCTATTGGGGGCTGTCAGGCACGACTCTGGATTGGCTAGTAGTAGGCGCGTGTGCTCGGAGCGCTGACTGACCTTTGAGGAAGTAGGGAGAGCATGCATGGTGTGCGTCATGTCCGGTACTTACGCGTTGCCAGACCCACAGTTATGTGCTCCATCCCGTTAATTTTTCTATGAAAAAGTACTTTTTTGGAACAAAAATCAGCCAACTCCTCAATTTTGAACGGATAAGAGCTTTTTTTTTAACTACTCATGAAGAATCTTATTTTAACGTGGAGATTTACGTTTTTTAAATTTGTTAATTAATAATTTGTTATTTAACTTACAATTTGCAATTGGTTATATTTGCGATATTTACTTAGCCCCATTCATCGATATTTCTTCACAAAGGTGTAGAATTAATACAGTTACTTTTTTTGAATAAAAATTTAACTTGTAAATAAATATCCTGTATTTTATTAATTGTTATAAACAAATTAATAGATATAACTGTCAACTGCTGCATTTTCGGATTTCCAATGTATTACTTCCATAAATTTTTTTATAAAAATGTGAAGAATCAATTTTTAATTACGAACAAGCAACAAATAACAACTATAGTTAATAAAAAGAGATATTTCGGGTTTCACTCGTATAAAAAACTACGAATTGTTTGCCGACGTTTCGTGAACTGCAATGTTCACGAAACGTCGGCAAACAATTCGTAGTTTTTTACACGAGTGAAAACCGAAATATCTCTTTTTATCAAAATGAATCATCGTGAAAGCATAAAATCTATTAACTATAGTTAATAGTTTAAATAATTTTTTTAACAAATTCAATTATTTGGCGCATCTATACTTCGAAAAATTTCATAACAAATTTCAAATTTTTTTCATCTGGAGAACAAGAATATTACACATTAGAGTTTCATGAAACAACATTTGTCATTGTGAAAAACAATTTTTATAAACAAATTCCCTTTTTTGGCTTATCTGTACATTGAAACATTTTCTTTTCTGTTGAAACATTTATTTTCATGTGAAGAAAAAGAATATTTGAAGGATCTGATGATCTCACTTCCGTGTATCAGAACCTTATGCATAGTTGGCAACAGTATGTACCAAGGATACCGTTTCAAGCAAAGCTTTGCCATATCTAAAGCATACGTTTTGAATTTTTAAGAATCGATCATTTTACCGCACAAGAGGACTTGCAGAATGTCATGACATCTTTTGATAAGATTCGGATCCAGACCAGTAATTTCCGCTACAACTTCAGCGTGCGCAAAGAAAACTCGGGCAACATTACCCGTATTTGTTGTTCCACTCCCTTATTTTACCACGTCCACTAGTAATGACAATTCTGATTTCAGCAATTTTTGAATCTCATTTTTTCTAGATTTCTTCAGTTGCTTTTCTTCAGGCTTTCTTGCACTCTTTTTTTTAAATCCATATTATATGCAACATGTAACAGGTATTCTAAAAAGTGAATCCAAGCACGTAATGTGGACTATTCAAATTTGTAGAACTCTTTGTTACATGGCGATTCAAAACATGTTTCAAATCATTCATGAATTTTTGATCGACTCGACAAATATTTTGCTTTTTGTTCTGTAAGTGTGTCACAAATTCTTCCATCTATCATGGTGCACTCGAAATCAAAACTCACCTCAAATGACCGATTGCCAATTTCAAGAATGAAAGTGTCCACTTTCTGTTATGGTTCGTATAATATTCATACGCGTTTCTTATTACTACGTCAGTTTCTTTAATAAATTCAAACTTTATGGGTCGACGAAAATGAACTGAGGATGTAGTTTCATTTTTCCAGAAGACAGAATCCTAAGTGACTAACTGAAGTGGAAACATGGAAATGAAAAACACAGCTTTATCAGAAAACTATTTTTCATTATCATGAAACACATCTCTGATGCATCTCATCTCCACTTTCACGATCACTATTATCATCGTCATCATCGTAGGAACATTCACCTTGATAGACCACTTTTGTCTAGTTATTTGTTGTGCAGAAGCTCCATCCATCCCCCATTTCCCAATCAGTATCAACTTTTGAGCCTGTAATTTTTCAAGTTTGTCCTCGCTAAAATCCATGAGTATCCTTTTAGACGTATATTCCAAAAGAGAAATAAAATTGAAACTTGCTCCTGTTTCCGATACTTCGACATGTTCCGGAAAACAATCATTTTTGGCCATTTGAATTATAGGGTAAGGAAGGTGCAGCTTACTACCATGCAGATACAAATTATGGAGCCTCATCTTCTCCTATTTCCTCTTCGTTAAAACTAGATCCATGTACGTAGCCAATAATCTGTCTTCATTACTGACTTCATTCTCAATTATTATTTCATCCGTTGAAGAATCGCAAGCATGTGGATGATTAACCAAATTTAGTGCTCTAGATAACTCTTCTCCACTGTGATTCAGAGCAGTTTCATTCACTCGCATTTGTTTCGTCTTTTCCGGTCCTTCTTCGAAACTTAAACGTGGACGAACTTTCTTAGAAACAATAAGTAAACTTGATGAATTAACTGAAGAATCAACAGAACCATCTTCAGGTTGTGGGATACTTTCTTGGGTGTGATTGAAGAAAACTAAATTCACTTTGTAAACATTCAGTATTTTTCCTCATAAAAGCACTTTTTATCCTACGAACCTTTGACCATTTTCTGTCATACTGCGGCAAAAAGCTGTCAATCAATGTCCGTTTTATTTCCACTATCTGGACATCAGAGAAGAAGCTTAAAGATTTGATGCTGTCTATGATCATGTCTACTTTGCTTTTTCTTCCCTGTACTTCATTACTATTCCACATCATCTCACATCATAATACATTTTTCACTTTATACTCCATGTTATGGATAAACCGACATTAAAGATACGTGACCGAGATAGAATACGATTTGCTTTGAGTAGAACTTCTTAGTATCACCGAAACGGAAACAAATGATAGAACAATTCAAGAAAAAACAAAAAACAGTCAGTTACAAGTTTATTCATTTGTTCTTAAGAGGTGCAAAACAGAAACAAATGACAGAAGATTCCAAAATTCTTGTCGTAGAATAATATATTCAAGCAAATCTTCCAATTTCATAGGCTTATGCGTATAGATCATATAAAGGTAAAATTGAAGAAGTCAAAAATATTTAAAATTTCCAAAAAAAACAAAAAATATATTCATAAATGCCAAACAAAAAAACCTCTTTCATGTTTGCAATTTTGAAGTTTGGTAGAGAAGCTGGTATATTGCCGTAGAATACGTGTTTATATCAATATAGTCAATTGCAGTGACACTAAAATAAGTGAATTTGATTGTATGATTTGTTTATAACAATCATGAATGTTGTTGGATTAAAGTCAGTTGTGCACAATTTCTATTCTTTAGATGAAAAGAAATGATTCTGCATAAAAGACCAATTTTCCATGCATATAAATACCAAATAAGAGAATTTGTTTATAAAAATTGTTTATAACAATGACAAATGTTGTTTCATGGAACTCTAATGTGTAATATTCTTGTTCCTCAGATGAAAATAAATTATTCCACAGAAAAGAACATTTTTCTAAGCATAGATATGCCAAATAAGTGAACTTATTTATAAACATTGTTTAAACTATTAACTATAATTGTTATTTGGTGCTTGTTTGCAATTAAAAATTGATTCGCCACATTTGTATAAGAACATTTATGTAAGTAATACATTCGAAATCCTAAAATGCAGCAGTTAACAAATATATCCATTAATTTGTTTATACAAATTAACAAAATACAGGATATTTATCTACAAGTTACATTTTTATTCAAAAAGGTAACTTTACTAATTCTACACCTTTGTGTAGAAATATCGATGAATGGGGCTAAGTAAATATCGCAAATATAACCAATTGCAAATTTTAAGTTAAGTAACAAATTATTAAATAACAAATTCAAAAAACGTGCAGTCGGCAAATTTTTGTCCCAAAAAAGTGCTTTTTCCCCCACTGTGCGGGGTCTAATATATAATCACGGGACGGACTAATTTATACGTAAGCTTTTATGCATATCCGTATCTTACGATCTTGAGACATGGTGAAAACTGAAACATTAAGGCGATTTCGCAGGGGTCGGGTGCAATGTTGTAGAATAACACCCGCATCCCAGTGAAATCCCGCAGTTTTCCTCATGATGGACTTTAAATAAATATCTCGGTTCTACTCTACTCTTTTGGGGTGGTTCAATAGACGAAGAATGAGCTTAAAGTCCTTGATATCGCCGCATGTAAGATCATTCTTCGTCTATTGAAACGCCCCAATAGAATAGAGTAGAACTGAAATATTTATTTAAAGTTCATCATGAGGAAAACCGCGGGAATTCACCGGGATGCGGGTGCCATTCTACAACATTGCACCCGACCCCTGCGAAATCGCGTTAATGTTTCAGTTTCACCATGTCTCAAGATCGTAAGATTCGGAAAAATTCTCCTTAACCCTGAGGACAAGTAGTGACCCAAGGACGACCAGCTTGTGCATTCTCCTCGTAAGCGTCTTACTATTTCGTTGATGTCACCCTTATTGAACGTTAAATAAAACCAAAAATATAAGTGTCAAGTTTTTTGCAAAAAATTTACATTTTCAAAGTAATTGGCGTTGAAATCCAAATACTACTGAGTTCGCGGAATACTTACTTTATTTAAATCGGAAAAATACGTTTTACTTAATTTCCTTTGAGAAACAATTACGTGGGGCAGACCGATATCTTGGGACTTTTTATACAAAAAGTTGAAAAAAATCGCATTAGCACGTATGGGAAAAGAATAATTTTGATTCCATAAACTTTTTGTATACTTTGCAAGATTTAATGGGTCCGGAGGTTGGGCAACGTGGAGAAACTCAACTTTACATGTTTCCTGAATTTTGTCTTACTTTTACACACAAATCGTCTATTTTTTCTTGCAGTAATACTGTGACTATTATACAAGTGATTTTTATTCATATAGTACTTACCAATAGCAGACGAATCCATTTCCGAGAAATAAACAATCTTAATTCTACGATTTTCTGTAACCTCCGAAACACAGAACCACTTTCATAACTTCGATACCGATAGGCCTGCACAGAACGAAGGCCATTTCTAAACTGCTACAGAAAGGTAGATAAGTTGGATAGAGACCTAAATGGCATAAATTCTGAAACTTTGATTCTTTCTCTACAAAATCTATCTTTTAAAGTTTTCGAATGCGATTCGTGTAGGCATGCAATGAATGTAGGCATGTAATGCGTTATCAGCATGCAAATAAAAATAAACCTAAAGAACTATTTTTGCCTTGTAAAAGTCACCGAGTTCGGAGCAAATTTACAAACGAACAGAATCGCTTGACCTTTCTTACTTTTTTGACATCTGAATATTTGTAGAATAAATCGAAATCTGCTCCAAAATCCAAGAAAAATAAGTCCCAGCTAGTTTCAGCTATACAGTATCAATGATCGTTCGGGTAAGTTCGGAACAGCCTACTTGGGAGAAATTTTTCAATCCCTGAAAATAAAAAGGTTGCAAAGGACTCCGGTAAGTGTTTATGTCATATGAAAAGTAAGCCAATCCCATGACTAGCCTTAAGATAGCTTTAATATCTGTGACTATCACCATCAGGTCTCTGGAACATAGCTCGAGCAACGGGACGACGGTGAATCCCTTCGCCAGTATGCATACCCTTGGATTGGCCGCCTTGGGATCCTTGTAACAAAAACCAGCCCCTCTAAACCCCTAATAGTATCTCGAACTAACCAGGGTTCCTGGATTAGAGATATACCTGTATCCCTCGCAGCCATACCCCTCTGCAAAACTTCAAAGGCGCCTTTGTTGCGATTCAAGTTAATTTGGGTAATGGTTAGACCGGAAGCAGTCATTTAGGTCTGCTCCCGTTCTTCCTTTAGGCCGACAGGCTCCTCCTGCCCCTGACTGGCCATCTTAAATTTGACCTGCCTAAAGTGGTAGAAGAACCTGTTGTTAAGGACCGCAAGAGCCATCGTCTGAGACTCAGGGATTTACACAAATAGGAGATGTTTGATTCCTCCTCCCATTGTGTTCTCTTCCTGAGGCCCATCATGTCTGATGATTCGCCAGAACGCTGTCTTCAGTGAGAAATTGAATCGCTCCAATCGCTGAAAGACCACAGGCGGGTCTTTCAACTCACCCGAGAATCACGCCGTGGCCTTTACCATCTACTAGAGCAACTCAACTCCACCCACCTCAAGTGATGCGCCTTCCAAAGGCCTTGTCTCAGGTAGAACCTTTTTTAGCCAAGCCTTGGCAGCTGGGTCGCCTACCACAAACATAAAGACCCCTCCCTTACAGAAGGAAGTCCTGCATCTTGACAATTGATCGGGGGACTCTCTTTCGAGCTCCCTCTAGGCACCCTTCCTAAAAAGCTTGAATTACTCTATGGTGAACATCGAGCCTGAGCATCTCGTGTCCGTCACTACCACCGTCAGGGGGTCGGCCCTCTGAGCTGATATTAATTAAGCCCCCGACGACTCTCTGTTTGTCGGCTGCTGGGCTACCTTGTGTCTCTTTACAGTCTCACCCCCCCCCCCCCCCCCCCCCCCCGGCGGAATGCTGGTTAACGACGTTGTGGTCGCCGATGTACTAGATATCGCAGCTGCTCCACTAGCCTGCTGCGCCTGCTTCTTCAGTCTTCTTTTCAGGGAACCGTTGATGCGTTTCTTCTTATTGGGGGACTGATTGGCCGCTCCCGCTTCCATAGCCTCATTTAAAAGGTCCGTCGATCCCTAAGCTCCCGGAAGAGCTGGAGGCACAACCGTCGCCTGAGTTTAGCCTACCGGAGAGACAGTTTGAGAGGAAAGAGTTATGTTAGACCCTTTAGGGCACAGCCCCCTTCCCCCTCCCCCACTTCCCTTTCTCCTTATTCTCTTGAGATTAAATTTGCGTGATCCATTATGATTCCCACGAGAGGCCATTAGGACACCTGTGAAACGCCCAGGCTTCAAAGGGCCACGGGCACAATCACTCTACACCCATGGCTTTAGGGGGGGGGGGGGCATTGAATGAGAAACTTAATGAATACCCGTTCGCAGGCCACCATACAAACGGAGGGCTGTTTATTGGTCGCTGTGCGGGCCGCAGGTCATTCATGTGCCGATTCTTAAAAACTGGAGATTAGTCAGGAAATGACCTCGACCCCGGGATACAGAAGGCCCGTGTTAACTGGGCTCTTTCACCCATTTATAGGGGTCCTTTCATCCATGTCCACATGCATGCAAGCCGAGGTCTGTTTGATCCCTATGTCCCACGCGCTTAAAAGAAAAGAACAAATAACTCAAATAATTTAAAAGTTATAATTGTTTAAAGGAAAAATGCGGATATTTTAAAAAACAAAATACAAGATTCAAATGCGCGAAACTTATTAGACTTTTCTCCAAATCGGAAAAATACGTATCGCCTACTTTTTTGTTTAAAAAACAACATATTTCGTTTTCGAGTGATTTTGCCACTTCATGTTTAAAACCCTCTCTGATTTGAAATGGATTCGGTCTCGGTTGTTTCTCGCTATTGGAATTAAGCATCTTATTTCATCAACTTTAATGCGATAATAAGTTCCTCCCCTGCTGCCCCACACCATTCGTCATTACTTTACTAACAGTCAATGAAGAGCATTTCTAAAATTTGGCACTTACTTCATTATTCCCTGGGTCTCTTCAAATACTAAAATTTTCCAGAAGCTTAAACCAATAAAATTTGTTTAATAATTGTTTGTATTTTATGAATAATTCATGGTAAGTTATAGTTTCAGGTTAGGACAATCACCCTTTAGAATCAGTTTGCTAAGTGTAATTACTCACGTGTCGCTAATAGTCGAAACGCCGTCCTTATTTCCGTCGGATCGACGAGGTACAGTAAATTTCTCTTCTGATTCTTATAAAAAAATACCCTGAATCCAAAAATGTCAGGCGCATCTCTGGAAAACGTTAAGTTTTTAAGATATTGTCAATTATTATTTTTATATATAAATATAACATTTATATTGGATCACTCAATCAGTCGTCGATTGGAAAGGTCGATTACAATAAAAACAAACAAACGTTAGTTAAACGTTTCGGTCCTGAGTTTGGGCCCTCTTGGGTAAATATTTTATTATAGTCGAAATCAGTAAGATAAAATAAAAAATTGTATAACATAAGAACAAGTACGATAAAAAATAAACAAAAAAGAAAAAAGGAAGTTTGAATTTTTAAGTAATAAAATAAGTTAATGAATTAAATAAAAGAAGAAAAATTACTCAAATTGCAGAATTTCATGGTGCTAAGAGTTTGTTTACGAAACAGATTAAATAACAATTAGATGGCTTACATTATTTAAATAACTGTGAAAGACATACCTTTACAAAAAGTTAATTCCAAATATCTTAAGTCCGAAAAACATAACATTATAGATTCAATATATAAATAAATTTATGTGACATTTACAAACATGATAAGACGTGAAATTGATAAAAATGGTTTTAAAACATTTTTTTTATTATTCGAAAACATTTTTCCAGGTTTGCAAGATTTTAAAGACACAACCGGTCGCCAACCTGGCTGAACGTCTACTGAGGAAACAAACAATGAAAACGAAAGCTGAAAAGGCAATCAGGTAATGAAATCTATCCATAAGTGATTCCAAATGCAGTTAAAACCAGCAAGCAAACAAGGAAATTAAAAACGAGATACAGGAGAATTAAATGTTATTTAAAATGGTTTTATAGTTTTCCGGGAAATTATTCTTTTCATATCGTAAATTAACGGCAACATTTTGATGCTTATTGATAAAGTAATTTTCAATAACTTTACGACGAGGTTTACTTTTCTCATAAGCTAAAATGTGTGTATTGTCAAAGTCGAATTGGTGACCAGTATATAAAGAATGTTCAGTAAGAACTGTATGATTGTTGTAATTGAAATTGACAAATTGAATATTTATGTTCTCTATTTCTGGTTTCTAATTTTCTTCCCGTTTCACCAACGTAGACTGCAGTGCAATTTAAGCAGTTGCATTTATATACTAAGCCCGTCCGTTTAAACTTTGGAAGTGGATCCTTCAGGTTGGAAAAAAAACGTTTTAGAGGTTTTGATTGGTTTAAAAATTGTCTTTATTTTATGGTGACGTAAAACCTGTTCAATTTTTTCAGATAAACCTTTGATATATTGTTAAACAGTAAAATCTACAAAATTCTTCCCTGGTTTTTTATTATTGGTAAGAGATTCAGATTTATAAAAACGTAAAGTTTCTTTTTTTAAACAGTTATCAGTTGAATGTGAGAGGTATCCATGGTCTTTTAAGGTATCTTCAATAAGTTTGATATTTTTTGGGCCGGAATTCTGGATTTGAAATTCGGAGAATTCGAAAAAACAAACCCCTTTCTACACTAATTTTATTGCAGTTTGTATGAGATAAATTAAAATTTAAATATCTGCCCGACCATGTTTTCTTTTGAAACTATTCAATTTTGATATTATTATTTTCACGGATAATTAATGTGTCTAAAAAACTAATTTTGTTTGTTTTCAATCTCAATGGTGAATTTTAAATTATTATTGTAGCTATTGAATTGATCCAAGATGATTTGTATTTTATTTCGCGGAACCACTGTGATAATATCGTCTACATATCGATAATAGAAAGGGGGGCAAAAATTTAGTGCAATTAAGCAAGTGCTTTCCAATTTTTCCATTACTAAATTCACTGCAGCCGGAGACAGAGGAGAACCCATGGCTAAACCCAAAATATTCTTATACGTTTTACCGTCAAAGTTGAAAAAAGTAGTATTGAAGCAAAAATTAACACATTAAAAATATTCAAAGACACGTATTACCAAAGGGCTATGTTCTAGTATCTTTAGATAGGGTCAACATGTTCAATAACATCCCTGTCAATCTGGTCATCCAGGGTATTAAAGAGAGGTTCATTTGTTCTTGAATACTACTTTTTTCAACTTTGACGGTAAAACGTATAAGAAAATTTTGGGTCTAGCCATGGGTTCTCCTCTGTCTCCGGCTACAGCGAATTTAGTAATGGAAAAATTGGAAAGCACTTGCTTAATTGCACTAAATTTTTGCCCCCCTTTCTATTATCGATATGTAGACGATATTATCACAGTGGTTCCGCGAAATAAAATACAAATCATCTTGGATCAATTCAATAGCTACAATAATAATTTAAAATTCACCATTGAGATTGAAAACAAACAGAATTAGTTTTTTAGGCACATTAATTATCCGTGAAAATAATTATATCAAAATTGACTGGTTTCAAAAGAAAACATGGTCGGGCAGATATTTAAATTTTAATTCATCTCATCCAAACTGCCATAAAATTGGTGTAGTAAGAGGTTTGTTTTTCCGAATTCTCCATATTTCATAACTAGAATTCACGCCCAAAAATATCGATCTCATCAAAGATACTTTAAAAGACAATAGATACCTTTCACATTCAACTGATAACTGTTTAAAAAAAGAAACTTTACGTATTTATAAATCTGAATCTCTTACCAATAATAAAACACCAGGGAAGAATTATGTAGATTTTACTGTGTGTCTATATATCAAAGGTTTATCTGAAAAAATTGAACAGATTTTACGTCACCATAAAATAAAGACAATTTTTAAACTAATCAAAACCTCAGAAAAATTGTTTTCCAAAGCCCGCTGGGTACCAGCATGCTTATTTTTAACCCGAATCGATTCTAAAAGTGAAGTTTCTTAAAAGCGAAACATCGGAGGGGCAGAACAAATATGCTGATAATTAGGGGGAAAGTTCGGCCTATTCGAAGGACATAGGGCCGTTTTCAGCTGAACGCAGATTTTCGCACAGGTCGGTCGCAAAGCGGACATAGGGTCAATTTTGACCCATGCTATTCTTAATAAGTTGACAAGTAAGTGAAACATTTTTAATCCACTTTTTCATTGAAATTTGTTTATTCAATTAATTTGAAAGTGTTGCAGTGAAAAACAATTGAGTGCAGAATAAGAGCCCATGATACTTCGGAGCATGTACGTACGCAGCATCTCTATAACTGTTCGCTATATGGACTGACGGCTGCGACTCTACAAAAAAGCTTAAGGTCGTGCATTACAGCGAAACTCTTCTATAGCACCGATTTTAGGGATGACATTGGGTGGGAGCTAACTACCCCGTGGACCCCACGCAGCTCCTGTTACACCTACCTGCGGCACGGCGTCAATTCTCGGAAGGGCTATTAAAGGGTTTTACTGTATTTCCATGTTAGGAATTGAAGTTCCTACGCCTCAGGAACGAACGGACCGATTTTCAAAGCGAACACGCTACTACCTTTGCGAATTTAATTTGGACAGGAAAACCGATTGAGCGTGTCTCATTTGCCAGTTCCCAATTTGCTGGAACTACTGTCGCGCAGTTTGTTTCAATTGCTCAGACGAGTGATTAAGATTATTTGTTTATATTTTTCAGGATAGAATTTCATTCCAGTTATATTCTTAACATGTATAGTTTTAATTTTACTCCTCTTTATATGAATAAATGCAGAATACTTTAACAAATGAGCATTTATCACCTTTCTTTACCTTATTTTTACATTCATTTGTTTATCTAAACAATTTTAGCTTAACAATAATTTTTTTGCATTTTGATTAGATAGCTGACATCTTATACTTCAATGCACACTCATAGTTTGTTGAGGAAGTGCAATTGAAAAAAAATCAACTGCCTGAAATGTAAGCATTAAAATTTATCACATAGTGCACATTCACTCGGTGAGATCAATATACTTTTTGAAAAGAACAGAAAAACCACTTATAGACCTTTGTAGAGCAAAGTCTACAGATTAAGAAAGCCACTTATTTGTTTCAATTACTCTAAAAACAAACGAAATAACATTAAAAAACAGAAAAAAGTCATTTTTGGTATCTTTCCGCATTTTTTGTTGAATTTTCTTTCATGAAATTGTAAAAGTTAAGTTTCTCTAAGCTCTTTAGGCTTTGAGGTACATATTCTCATCGTAAAACTTATTCTGCGCGCTCGATTTTTGACAGGCTTTTGTAAATGTATATTTTCTGAACCACTTAAAAATAAATAAAAAAAACCACAATCGATTTTTCAGATATTTTTCTTTATCTCGCGTTATGATGATAAGAATCTGATTTTTCTTTTCACATTATTTTTTATGGATAAAGCAAAATATCCTACCGGTTTTGTTTTAGATTTTTTGATGTATATCGCGTCTTTTGGCGTAGCGTTGACATTTTCGATTTTCTGCATATTACTTACGACAAATAAAAACAAAATAACGAGTTCTATTGGGAAATGATTAAATTACATTTTTTAGGATCTTTCAAAAGCTATCATTTCTATTTAAAACTTTTTTCGTATTTTGCGTCGTTTAGTTCAAACTTTGAATGTCGCGGTCTTAAATCTCGGACAATTCTAAAACTTTCTCAATTATAAATGATGAGAAATGCAATACATTATTACAAATTTGTATCACTTTTTTTGAAGAACAACTTTTTTCTATTAATTTATTATCATGCCTTTTGTCGCTTTCCTACTAATTTCACATTTTTGTTTTTAATGTAATTTTTGTGATTAAAACAACAACTACACCTCCTATCAAAGAGTAATTCATAACAAGTTTATAGTTCTTTTTCGGGTAAAATTTTTCTTTTCATCATTCTTTTTTCGTATCTTGTGTCGTATTTCAACCAATTTCATATTTTTTTCATTTATTTTTTTATTAAATTTTTCTGGAATAAAACAAAAACTACGCGTCCTATGAAGAAGTGATTGTTAGCAATTTTGTAGATCATTTTGGGGATCACGCTTCATCTTTTTTTGTCTTAAAATTTTGATTTTTTATTGATTTTTTAAATGTTATTAATGCTATAACTCAAAAAATGTTCTTGTCGAAAAATGTCATTAGGATAAATTGCTTGGATTTCTACGTACTATTAATAGCCGTACATAACATTTTTAATCTAAAAAGATAGTGCCAAACATTTTGAAAATGCCCTAACTTTTTGAATTGTGATCCAAAATGACTGGTTGACGAACTCGTCCTTTCTTTTTGGACCAAAAATCAGGGTGCCGAAGATTGATTTGATCCGTTTATTTTTTCGAGAGTTGTGTTTACGAGCGGACGGCCCGACAGACAGGCAGACCTCATCGTAAAAACTTAATTTTCAAAGCCAGGGATTCTCAAAACGTGGAGATCCGTTGAAGAACTGTGGTGTCAAATTTTGAAAAATTCTAATGCTTTTTCAATTATAAATAATGAAAGTATAAAAATATTTTTTTTAAGACGTAATTTTGTCGCGCAAATGTTGTCTTGCAAATCACAAACTTTAGGGGATTGGTATGGATTATGAAAATTGTATATTTTAGTTTGTACTTTTAAATAACTGTTACTTTTTTCTTATTATTAAATTTGTGTTTAGGTTAATGACAAACATATTTTTTCCACTTACTTTACACGTTATTTGATTATGTGCAATAAATATTTGCCCAAGCGAAAAAATAATAAAAAAGTCTGTTGTTTGTAATAAGCTTGTCTAACAAGAGGGAAAACAAATTTTCTAACGTTTGATATGTTAAATTATAAATGGTACATTTGGGGCGAAATTCGCCAAGTGGACTTGCCTAAAATTTGGTTTTTCCCGTTGTTCCTAATCTTCTTGAAACTCTTCGAAATCATTGTGTTGGTGGACCTCTGTAAATGGGGTGTGTCTAGTAAAACCCATTGTCAAAATACAAGGGCCAAATTTTTTTATGTTTTACCCTGCCCGCTTATATTCACCAGATTTAACTTTTATATCAGATTCTTGGAAAGGGTATTTTATGAAGTTGTCAATGAAAAAACTATTTTGTATAAGAAAGTTAAAAAAATGAAAAATCAAGGTCTAAGTAATTTGTATACAAAATTGTATTTTCAACGTTACAAGAAACTCTTTTTCAAATCCTCCCATAAAAGTTGAATATGGAAACTGTAGTAGAAGTTACGAATTATTATTGATATTATGGGACAACACAATCTTAAGCGGGTGCATTTGGGGAATTTTCGCCCATTTATAAAAGAATAAGTAGAGGTGAGTATCTTGAGGACTACTCTAGAAATTCTAGAAATTAGTGCAATTTCATTGATTCACTCTGTGAACATTTACATTTTTATCAGTGAAGGTATTAGATTTGTGTAAAATTTGCCCCCCCCCCGCTCAGTTTAAAAAAAAGTAATTTATCAGATTGTCCTTTGGTAAACTCATTTAGTATCCTAAACTAATAATCCAATTCGTTAGTAAGCCATTTTGGATACAAATTAAAAAAGTTGGCACATTTTGAATATTTTTTAAACCACTTTTTTCAAAAGTCAAAAATTCTCTCGACAATTATTTATAGTATTCAAAAAGTCGAACAATTTACCCTTATGACTTTTTTCAAAGAATCAAAAATTACCAGTGGTATAGCATTTACAATATTCCAAAAAACACACGAAAATGAATATTTTATGCTAAATAACGCGCGATATGAAAAACGTCAAGAGAAGAAAAATGTTAATTTTTAAATGCCCTACGAGATTATCATAACCACTTTGTGAATTTTCTTAAAAAAATCAAAAATTCAAATTTTGACAGCATACAAAGTAATGAAAAATCCAAAAATTACATTTTTCGGCCAAACTGTGCAAAATAGGGAACAAGATAAATACACAAAAATTGTGCATTTGAAAAAAAAACTACAAATTTTTTATCAGCGCTTTTTGATAGAATGCGTAGTTTTGGCTTTAATCATAAAAAACGTCATTAACATTAAAAAAAATGTGCCCGCTGCGTGGGCACTTTATTGCCACAACTTTTACTTTTAATTTCTTTTTCGTCTTTTTCGTTCATGTTATTGATGCTATTTTTATGATTTAAACTAAAAACAGAACTATCAAAAAATTATTCATGACAAATAAATCATTTTTCATTCTTATCAGAGAAGGTATTAGGTTTGTATAAAATTTGACCTCCCTAGTTTTTGTCAAAAGGTCCACGTTTTGAGACCCCTTGAATCCGAAAAATATGTTTTTACGAATGTATCTATCTGTATGTCTATCTGTCTGTCGTTATGTCTGTCTTTATATCTCTATGTCTGTCTGTATATCTGTGAGCAAGATAACTTTTGAAGAAAATTAATCTATTAGATTGGCTTTTGGTATACTCTTTTAGTGTCCTAAGCTAAATGCCAAGTTCGTTAGTAAGACATTTTATATTAAAATACTAAAAGTGAGCCCATTTTTAAAATTTTTGAGTACACATTTTTTCATGATTCAAAAATTCTGTGTACATTTCTGCCGTACAGACTAAAAAGATACAAAAGTCCAATCTGACTCGAACTGAGTAAATCGAGAAAAACTTCTTGCCCTAAGAACTTTCATATCGAATAAAATTTTGGATAATTAAAATACGCTATTTAGGTAAAAATAATGTTCTTTTTCATATTTCGTAATAAAAAATTGATTTTTTAAACCATTTCTTTTAGAAAATGGACTTGCGATGTTTTACTAGTCGAGGCAACTCAAAAATACAAGGTAAAAAGAACGCAAGTCACTTGCGGGCGATGCCTTTGTCAAAGAGCTCGAGCACAGCTTCAAAATACAACATCAAAACATACGCAAGGGACACTGTGTATTTAGTGGTTGTCTCGAACTTACCCGAACGATCGTCGATAGTGTGTAGCCGAATTTAGCCCGGACTTATGGGTCCATATCATGTCAAATGCGGCAAGTCTCTCCACAGCAAGTCCTACCTGCAGAATGTCACATTTGCGGAATCTCTCATTTGCGGTATGTCACAACTTCGGCATGTCACATCTGTAGCATGTCACCTCTGTGATATATCACATCTACGGCATGCCTTATCTGTGGCATGTCAGAACTGCGGCATCTTTACCCAGCGACTTCTCTCCCTCGCGGCATTTCTCACTGTGAAATTGACATTTTTGCGGCATCTCTCACCAGTAAATATTCTCCCAGTGGCATCTCCCCTGCCAAAAAATGTTTAATGTCCAATTAAAAATGACTGAACTGCGGCAAGCCTCCCTGGACTAATTGTCACATCTGCGGCATCTCCTACCAGTGAAAAGTCTCCCCAGTGGCATGTCTGATCTGTGGGAAAATATCTACAAATTTGTTATCAATCACTTTTTTATAGGACACATAGTTTTTGTTTTATTTATAAAAAAAACATTGAAAAAACATAAATTCAATTTTTAGACACGACACAAGCTAAGCCAAAATGAATAGATAACGTTTTGGTCAAATGTCCACGTTTTGAGACCCCTATATCCGTAAAATACGTTTTTACGAATGTATCTGTCTGTCGGTATGTCTGTATATATTTTTGCCTGTCTGCCTGTCAGCACAACTTTTGAAAAAATAATTCTATTAGAATGGCCTCTATTACACTCTTTAAGTATCCTAAACTAAAGGCTAAGTTCGTTAGCTAGCCATTATGGATAAAAAATTCAAAAAGTGAGCGCCTTTTGAATTTTGAGACCATTATTTCAAAATTTAAGAAGTCTCTGTACGGTTATTCATAGTATTTAAAAAGTCGAACAATTTATCTAATGACTTTTTTCATTAAATTAAAAATGATGAGAATTATAGCATTTTCAAAATTCCAAAAACACACGAAAATGAACCTTTTAAGCCAATTAACGGACGATATGACAAAATGGCAAGAGAAGAAAAAGTACGATTTCTAAATGCCTTAGAAGATTATCATAAGAATTTTTTTAATTTTCTTGATATTAAAAAAATAAATTTTGACGCCATAAAAATAATGGAAAATCTAAAAGCTACATTTTTTCATGCAACATTTTCACAGTATTTCAAATATTCTCAAATATAATAATGCATTTTAAACAAAAAATATATATAAAATATATAAGATAAATTGAATTTTGTCTATTGCAGCGCCATCTATCGCGAAGCGAGAAAAATATTTTTCACAAATCATACGCATTTTTATCCAAAGAATCCGAATATGCAATACAAAATAGGGGTTCCCATTAAAAATTTCGAACTTGCCCAACCACCAGGGGGCGGTGTGAGGGAACCGATTTTAACATGCGTGTATGTACTCCTCAGAGTGATTAAATTTTGATTCATCACATTTTTTCATAGAGTGCCTATTTTTCGAGATATTTGAAAGTTTCAAGTTAAGAGCGTCCTTGGTACGTTCCTAGCACGTCGTATATCAGTCCAATCAATGTTTCTAAGACGTTCAATGTACTAAAGATGACCTAAAGACGTATTACAGACCTGGACGTTCTCAGGACATCTTTCGTACTGCCATTGGACGTTTTAAGAGCATCCTTAGGATGAACAAAAGACATTTTATAAAAGACGTCTTAGGGATGTCCCAAATACGTCTCTAGAACATTTTTAATTTTGTTGTCCACTGGAATGTGATTGTTTTCTCTTCTTAAAAATACGTTTTATTAATCGCAATGAATTATTATTATATCAGGGAACCTGTTTTTCTGAAATTTGTAGTTAATTTTATTTAATGAATTTTTTGGTTCGTCTTGTTTATTATACAGGTTGATACTGGACTTTTGCCTCAGCGAGATATTCCATAAACTCGTACCTCTGCCGAGCAGGGATTCTCGCGCTTCAGTGAAATGAGTCTGTTCTGGCTAGACACCGCACAATGGGAGGAAGCAGGAAATTACTGTTCATAATCAACTGCGGCCCGAAATTTGTATGTTTTTTTGTTTTAATGCTCACGATTAATCCCTGAGAAATAATTTCTGACCCGATTTTTTGGTGTCACTCTGTAGAATTTATTATTTAAACAAATAGAACGTCAAATTTGGACATTTGGCTAATTATATTTTTTTTCTCCGATGGAAACACAGAAGAAAAATCGCTCTCTATCCAAATTATTGCATGCGTAAATATTTTGTAGGGGTAGTATCTAAAATCGAAGTAACCATTAATTAACAATTTTAATTATTATAAATATACTAATAACCAAATTCAATTTTTTCAGCGTATTTCATTTCTCGTCCAACACCTTCCAAATTAATTCTAAATTATAATAAGTAGCTGCAGAATAATTATTTGTGATATATTTGAAAGCTGCAATAAGCGTCAAAGTCGACGCGGAAAGTGGGGCACAAACCTGCGTTTCTTATGGTTATGAACAATATTTTAATAAAAAATCATCTATGAAAATTGTACTTCAGAATAATTGGTTTTTTCGCAATGATTATTTTAATGCTTCTTGATATTGGTACGTTAATAAGAAAATTTAGACTGATCTAAACCAAATATTTAAGCAAAATCATGTTACTATAGAAATAATAGGGGTTTTCATCACACATACTGCCGTCCAAAGAAAAAAAGTAGTAAATACATTATGGATGGGTCCCCTGTCTACCTAAAGGAAATTGGGATGGCAAAGGACTCATCCACAATATATAGTTACGACTTTTCTTCTTGGGAAACAGCATACTTATGCAGAGATTATTTTGTAAAACCAAATATAAATTAAGCGACTAGTGCAGTGAACAGCTTTAAATTATTGTGCAAATATAAAAATCACAATTTTCTATTATTATTTAATAGCAATATGAATTGAGCATTATTAACGAAGTTACTGCAACATGATTCGGTTGAAAAAATGCAACGATTTACAGCGCCATTAGCAAACAATTAGTTTAAATCTTTAACTTTCTGAAGATGTTGGCATATCGGCTGGCTTATGCCATGCTATCTTTTCGGACGTTTTGGACATGAGACGTGTGTCAGCGAAATTTGTTCCAAAACAGCTTAATTTTGATCAAATGATCCATCGCATGACCATCACTCAGGAAATGTTGAATGAAGTCAATAATGATCCTGATTTTCTCAAAAGGGTTATAACTGGGGATGAATCGTGGGTATATGGTTATGACGTCAAAACTAAAGCCCAATCGTCTCAGTGGAAGCATCCTGAGTCTCCAAGACCGAAAAAAGTACGTCAAATTCGGTCAAATGTAAAGGTTTTGCTCACTGTCTTCTTTGATTACCGTGGCGTAGTGCATCAGGAATTCTCACCACAAGGTCGTACGGTCAATAAGGAATATTACCTTGATGTTATGCGCCGTTTGCGAGAGGCGATACGCAAAGAACGTCCGGAACTTTGGAAAAACAATTCGTGGCTTTTGCATGACGATAATGCACCTGCCCATTCATCGTTACTTGTGAAAGATTTTCTGACCAAAAACAGCACCACAGTCATGCCTCAGCCTCCATATTCACCGGATTTGGCCACCAGTGACTTTTTTCTTTTCCCAAAACTGAAGAGACCCATGAAAGGACATCGATTTTCAACGATTAAGGAGATAAAAACTGCATCGCTGAAAGAACTCAAGGCTATACCACAAAATGATGATCAGAAGTGCTTCGATGATTGGAAAAAGCGTTGGCACAATTGTATTAGATCTGAGGAATAAATTGAGGAATAAATGAATGTTTTTTGAGAAAACCATAAAGTCACCTTATTTTTTGAACACACCTCGTATATACATTATATTTAATTCGTGAAATGTCAACTTTTAAAGTACTATTTGCTTAAATAATAAATTCCATTGAGTAAAATTAAAAACTTTGACCTGAAGTCATTACGATGGATATTGCGCTCAGAGTAACGAATTCTTTTTAACTTTTATGTGAGAAAAATAACTAACATTCTTTCGAATCTTTCTGTTTCCCTATTTCTTAAACGGCAGAAAGCTGTCCTGAAAAGTACAAATAAGACTCAAGTGAGTTAATAGTTGAGCAATTCTTACCTCCCTGCAAATCACGGTCAAATGCGCAGCAGTTGGACTCCGATACCGTGTCGAAAGTCGAAAATCGAACCGACCTCTTTTTCTCTGTTGCTATACAATCCAACTAAATCTCGATTCACCTACATGTCATTTCAACTAAAACTCTATAGTTTGTGCACAGCGGATGGTTTTGCTCGAAAGAGAGTCGTGTGCGTAGTTAGAAAGCAGGATGCGGTGACAAAATTGTACCAAAAATATACGATTGGCGGCGTGGCATGCAGGCTCCGAATCATCGGTAAAGAAAAACTGACAATAATTTAAAAAATAATAAAGGTAATAAAGTTGAATAAAACTATCAGTTGTTTTTAATTTAGCAAAATAAAATTGGATAAATATAAAGATAATTAAATAAGTTCAAAAATATTTACATTAGGTGAAAAATGATCGGTTAATAAAAAGTGTATTTTTTCGTAATTTTTCATTCTGATTTGCCGTGAATGATTTTCTGTATGGGGTTAGAAATTTTTTGTTTATTTTAAATTTACGAATTGTATTGACTTTCATTAGCATCTGTGCACGAAAACCGTGAAGCTGTTGTTGAAAAATTTAATAGTGGTATATTAATTTAAGACAATGTGCGTGATAATATTTTGTTAAAAATTTTACCACAGTTATCAGGTACGATGAGGCCTCGTTCGCTAATGTAGAAGGCTTTAAATTAGGATTCTTCAAAACTTAGTATACACGAATATGCACATATCTTTTAATTAAGTATTAGATTAGGTATTAGGTATATATTAGGTCATTAGACATTGATAAAAGAATGTAATTCATATTTTTGGAGCAGTACTTTAACTGCTTCATTTAAAACTACATTGTTATAATTAGAGCAAAAGCAAAGTTTAGGGAACTTTTAACAAGTATTTTGTATAACTTTTTCATTTGAACTCAAGTAAATTTAACTGATTTTTAAAAATATTGAAACTTCACATATAATAGTGCTTTTTAAATTTGGAGACATTCAAAAAGTGTAAAAAAAATTTTTTTAAATCTAAAACAGAAATAAATTGGAATTTAATTTTTTTAAATGATATAGTTAACATTATATTTATTTATGTATTCGATAAGTTGTAACATGATAA
Source organism: Belonocnema kinseyi (assembly GCF_010883055.1). Taxonomy (NCBI): domain Eukaryota; kingdom Metazoa; phylum Arthropoda; class Insecta; order Hymenoptera; family Cynipidae; genus Belonocnema; species Belonocnema kinseyi. Next base: position 108,450,819 of record NC_046660.1, on the reverse strand, counting down.
AATAAAGTCAATTACAAATAGTGGAAAATTTAAGAATGAAAGCATACTTAAAAAAAGGAACATTATTAAAAGTAGTAAATGAACTATTGCAGTAATTACTATCAGTTTGATCAATAATACCTTGT
>NC_046660.1:108439747-108450594 GCF_010883055.1 Belonocnema kinseyi | reverse complement strand
ACGTATTTTATATTATAATGGATTTGAAGGAGTTTATTCACAAGAATTAAGGGATTTCAAAGGATTTAAAAAATTTGAAAAGATTTTAAAACATTTCTATTAGATTTCAAGAACCTTAAAGTTTATTTTAAGAGATTAGAAGGACATTTTAAAAGATTACCAAAAATTTATAAGCTCCTACAAAATTTCCAGATTTTTAAAAAGATTTCAAAGAATTTAACACATTTTAGGTATTTACAAGGATTCCAACGAATGATCATTTCATTTAAAAACTTTAAAAGAACTTCCAAGGATTCTAATGATTTTAAATAATTCAAAAAATTGTATGCGGTTTTCCACAATTTACTAGACTTACAGAAGATTTAGAAGGATTTTATAGGAACTATAAGGTTTTAAGGGATTTTAACATTTCTAAATATTATTTTTTCTATTACAAAAACATTTGGCGGGTCTGCAATATATTACTTCATTATTTTCTTCTTTTTTTGTATCTGTTGGCGCACTTATTTTTATTATATAAATATAATAACAAGCGCGCTAAATGCTTTTTTTCTCTTCTTTTATTTATGCAAAGAATGAATTTAACATCGTTTTATCCATTACAAGGTATTATTGATCAAACTGATAGTAATTACTGCAATAGTTCATTTACTACTTTAACTAATGTTCCTTTTTTTAAGTATTCTTTCATTCTTAAATTTTCTACTATTTGTAATTGACTTTATTTTATCATATTACAACTTATCGAATACATAAATAAATATAATGTTAACTATATATCATTAAAAACAATTAAATTCCAGTTTATTTCTGTTTTATATTAAAAAATATTTTTTTTATACTTTTTGAATGTTTCCAAAAATTAAAAAGTACTATTATATGTGAAGTTTCATTATTTTTCAAAACGCAGTTAAATGTGCTTGAGTTATAATGAAAAAGTTATACAAAAAATTTGATAAAAATTCCCTAAACTTTGTTTTTGCTCTAATTATAACAATATAGTTTTAAATGAAGCAGTTAAAGTACCGCTCCAGAAAATATGAATTACATTCTTTTATCAATGTCAAATGACCTAATAATATTATTATAAGATATATGCATATTCGTGTATATTAAGTTTTTAAGAATCCTAATTCAAAACCTTCGACATTAGCGAACGACGCCTCATCGTACCTGATAACTGTGATAAAATTTCAATACAATTCGTAAATTTAAAATGAAAAAAATCTATAACTCCATACAGAAAATCGCTCACGGCGAATAAAAAAAAAAAAAAATTACGAAAAAATACACTTTTTATTAACCGATCACTTTTTACTTAATGTAACTATTTTTGAACCTTTTTAATTACCTTTACATTTATCCAATTTCACTTTACTAAATTAAAAACAACTAATAGTTTTATTCAACTATATTACATTTATTATTTTTTAATTTATTGTCAACTCTTCTTTATCGATGACTCGGAGTCTGCATGTCACGCCGTTAACCGTATATTTTTGGTACAACTCAGTCACCGCATCACGAAGGAATAATAAGGAGACCCAACTGCTAGTGGGAAGCCATCTGAAACTGGCAATAGAAACATTACCGTAAGTGATACGCACATTACAGGAAGATCTTAGATTTGAGTGCGCATGTGCGCAGTTGTCCTCTTCCTATACATGGAAAAGTGTGCGAGTGAGAAAGTTTGTCAAATTGATGTAAGTTAAAAGTTGTGTTCTTTTCTTGATCATCATACGAAAGATACACAAAATAAATATATAAACAGTATTTTCGGTACTTGTTTGAAAAATATGTGAAAAGATTTTGAGAAAGAAACGTATATGAATATGAAAAATAGGCTAAAGATTCTCAAGGCTCAATGACAGTTAGGTAAAACAATGAAATCTATTAGACGTTTATTGTACTTACAGTGAAGAGTTTAGAAAAACGAAGTTTATTTGCCTTCTTCGGCGTGTAACTTCGTCCACAACCCGGAACTTGACACCTCATGGCTTAGAACACATTTCTGACACTTGCATCAAAACAAACAAACAAACAGAACCTCTCAACTTACGTCAATTTGACGAACTTTCTCACTCGCACACTTTTCCATGTTTAAGAAGAGGACAACTGCGCACCTGCGCACTCAAATCTAAGATCTTCCTGTAATGTGCATATCACTTACGGTAATGTTTCTATTGCCAACTGGGGGAACGGAGTTAGGTCTCCTTATTATTACTTCGTGCACCGCAACCTACTTTCTAACTACGCACATGACCCTCTTTCGAGCAAAACCATCCACTGTGCACAAACTATATAGTTTTAATTGAAATGACATTTAGGTGAATCAAAATTTAGTACAATTGTATAGCAACCCTTTTTCTCAAGTATGGAGGTCGAAAGAGAGGTTCGTTCCATTATCGACTTAAAAACAGCATCGGTCCCACTGGAGGTTCGGAGACTCTCGAGGAGGGAGAAATTCCCTTACTTAAGCTTCTGATTAATTCCAAAAATTTCCGCTAGTGGTGTAATAGTATTGTTGTGGCGGTTTACTTTGAATTGTCGACTTGATAAAATTAATGTTTTCAAAAAGTTCTTAATAATTTAAATAGTATAAATTATCGTAAAACTAATCAACTGTCAATATATTGTTCACCTGTTTTTTACGTATTGTCAGTTCGGCATGATTTCTTAAACGAGGATGTTGCAACGGAGCATGATAAATAATCCGCATTTCTAGATCACATTTGAAACAATCTCTAATAATATTATCCGCCAGAAAAAGTCTTTCACAAACACGTGCTGTTGACCGAAAAAATATTACCCTGAGAACACAAGGTTACCATTTGTTTCGTAGAAAAGGATCACTCGGCACTTTAAAAGTAGATCTTTCTTACTTTGAATTAATCACAGTTTCTTTTATATTTTGGCATAGAACACGTAAAGGGTTCTTTTGCATTTTTAAGAGATTGTACAGCTGCTCACAGGTTTTGCTAGTCTGGCTCTGTCCCTCCGACTTTAAGGCTAGAAAACGAGTTTACGTTTTCAAATTCCTTACTAATCGACTAGTGCACCATGTCACGCGGTATCCAGTTTGGGACACTTACCTGTTTATGTTTGCTTTATATAAGGGAACTTTCTCCACAACGAGAGCCCCAGAACCTGTGTATTCGAAGTTCTGTGGATTAAAATATTGGTATTACGATTCCAAAATGAATGGGTAGGTGCGTGTGTGTATTTAAATAACATTCTTTTTATGATAACTCGAAAGCGGGTCGACTAGCTATACAGTCGGGATTTAAGACTGAAATCATTTAGCAGACATCAGGTGAAATCAGGGCACTCAGTACCGTCTGATTTCAGAGTGAATCGCTTCTCTGGGTAGAACTACACGCAGAAAAACGAAATGTAATATTTACTTATCAAGAAATTTAGAGGGTTACTTGTAACCGTGACAGCATAAACTGTTCCTAATAAGGGGGTAAGAATGTCCAAATCACTTAGCATTTTGTAAATATCACAATGAAATTAAGGTTAATTTAACGTTTGTCATTTAGTAAAATGAACCTCTATTCTCGAGTATTACACACTGTTAGATATGTAAAATCCACTTAAGCGATATTAAAATAGCGGTGCAGTGGACATTACCGAAGGATCGGTACATGCATTGGTACATTGGTTTGTTTAGCTCGCCCCTAAAGTCGTAAAATCGCAACCAATCCGCGCGGACCACCGGGTGAATTTACGGGGCGATAGGCAATGGACGGATTGCACCAGGTAAAAAACATTCCTTATTGACATTTCTGTGACAGTCGTTACATTACGCAATACTTCCACTTAGCAAGAAAGGGGTTTTATACAAAATAATAAAATTTTGGACGGCATCTTCTTCGCAGATGGCGTACACTACAGAGTTTATTGGAGCAAGCGTTTTTGTTTTCCGTAACTGTTACAGCTGACAACTATGGATATAAGGTAAATACGAGAGATTTTGTTGGGTGCCGCGAGGGCAGGACCGCGTATTCAGAAGTCAATCCCAAGGTCGCCACCTCAGTTACAAATGCATTTCGAAATTAGTTTACAGATCGCAACTCGCTTAATAGTCTAGTGGTTAAGTCAATTGACTTGCGTGTTTATGTTTATGCGTTTGAATCCCCCCCCCCCCCCCCCGTTGCATGAGAAATTTTAATTGTATTATAAGCGTTGTAACTTACAAATACCGATTAATTATAAGTATACCCAAAAATATATCTATAAGAATTTTCTGTGTGTGTGTGTGTGTGTGTGCATATATGCTTTCTTAAGTTATTAATATAGGGTATATAAAGTTGTACATAGTGTATGTAAAGTAAGGGATGATAATATGACTGATGACCCCCACGTGGTGCATCTTGGAGTCAATGGACACTGTGATTAGGGAATTCACGAAAAAATTGGTTTTTTAATCGAATAATGATTTTGTATTTGATTTTATTACACTATTGCGTATAAATTATATTGTATCATAAGCTACATATTCAAATAGCCTCTCATTATCATTGAACTGCATATGTACGAGGGGCAAACAAGTAGTTTTTATTTTTTTAACTGTGAAGTAATGCTTCGATCATTTCTAAAAAATATATATTGAACACCTAAATGTGAGCATTATAAAGGGAAAAAATGATAAGTGTACCAAAAGTACTTCCTTGAAAAAAATTATTAAAGAACTTTAAGAATTTTTTTATCCCTACACGGAGAAAAATATATGTTAGCACAGACTATCTAGATATTAATAGGTAAAATCATAGCGATTTAACTATGGGACAGGAATCTAGATACTGAAGAAGAGCATCCGTAGGTATTAAAAAGAAGATTTTGTCTGACAATATCCAAGATATTAAAGGGCAGAATCTAAGATATTCCAGAAATATTTTTTAATTGTGCAACAATCACCTGTAAAGCATGCTATTTTCTATAAAATGCAAAAGAATGTTATTATCGTAGTCCTCAGTTTTTAAAATCCGAATCCTCAAGCATTCGCCTTTTTGCATAATTATGCAAGTATAACATATCCAAAAACATTTAATCCATTTTCCACCAAAACTTATAGTGTAATAGATATCCGAAAAACTACAATACACACGATGAAAGCTTAAGATACGGAAAAAGCGGGGTTAAAATCTTTTGTCGCCACGCCACATGTCAGCGACCTTGCTCCGATAAAATTTAGCTTTTTTAATATCTTAGATATTAACTATTAATATCACACATTTTATACTTTTAATATAAACAGGTATTGGCCCTTAATATTTTGTATGTTGAATAGAAGATAATAGATATTATGCCGTAATATCTGTATATTATGGCTAAATATTAAAGTTTTTAATATTTGTTTTTCACTTTCTATTTTTCTCCGTGTACAATCAACAAAATTATTTCTTGAATTTTTTCAGAACCTCCTTGGTACTCTCTATAACATTTATTTTAACCATAAAGATCGGTTAAGCCATTTTCGATAAAATTGGATTTTTCGATTTTACCAAATTTGTTTATAACTTTCATAAAAAAAAATTTGTTTGAATTGATACTTAGGATAAACATATCTTATAAGGGTAGCCACTTACCCCCAGAATATGGATCACATCTGATCGGTGGCACCCAGGCCTTGCTTATCCTGCTATGGCCTTTGCTTGCAGGTAGCTGCAGGGAACTTTTTTCCAGTACCGACAGAGAACTTTAATTAACTTTCTTGTTAGTTGTGTAATTTGAAATCGGATGACACTAAGGAGCACCGAAATATCATACTCTAATGCAGGCAGGTATCGATTTAAAAACTTCAAATAAATATTATGTTAGCAAACTCAGAAATTCGGGAAATATTTTATGTTTATATTTTGTTACACTGACATTCTGTTGATGCCTTGGAGAGTTTATCCGTGCATTTTTGTGTTTTTTTTTATGAATTTTATAAAATACATATAGACTATTGTGTTATTAAGAAATAAGAGTGAATAGCATTCTTGCAGCATGATGCGTCAAAAAAATACAAACAAGTCGTATTGTAAGAATATGCAAAGAGTCGGTAACAATGATTCTTTCCTTTCTATAATCTTCTCTGCTTGTTTGTTTCATACGTTATAAAGAAGAAAGTAAGAAAAGCGTAATGTAATGAGTGTCTATGAGAGAAGGTACGAGTGTTCTTCGCGATAGCGTGAAACTATTTTATTGTTCAAAGAATGTGGTTCTGCCAGCAAGTATGTACTCTACAGTATATACTACCATTGAGTAACTGACATTTTTTTCTGAAGATTATTTTATAAAAAAATTTAAAATGCTCCAGAGAATTCTTTATAGCGCAGAAATTAAAATTAATATAACAATATCGACAGAAGTGCTTGAAAAAATTAGTGTTTGTATTAGATGTAGAATGAAGGCACAATAAAAGTTGATATCCTTAGTCTTAAAAAAATATATTTTATAAATTTGTGAAAGAAATTGGTTAATACCTGTATTGACGCAATATATAGTTGTAAAAATTCAACCAGTGATGACACGAACCGCCTCATTTAAAGTATATACTACTAGTACATTACAAAACCAAAGAAGTCTGTCGTATTTAAAAGAAGAAAAAATCCAGAACTAAATATAGCGCAACTTTTTTAATAAAATATTATTATTATCATGATAAACGCTCCCTAAAGTATCTTCGTATCAAATAAGGCAAAAGAAAATAGTATTAAGGAAAATATCAAGAATTAGCTGTAACTTATGAGCATAACATAGATTATATCTTTACATTGTATAGTTATTATTGACTTGCCTCTTCGAGAGGGCTTTAGTCCCGAGTCGTTTCGTTATTCTGAAATTCGTTCTTTACTGTTAAGGGCATGTGATACTTCGTCGTGTGGCCAATCGGGTACAGTTCCGTCGGCTTTTTTTCCACAAAAACGACAATTTTAAAAAACGGAATTCGGAGATGATATAAAATATAATAACGGACGTCCCGGACTCTTTTTTGAGGGATAATAACAAAAAAATGTATCGTGTTAAATAAAAATTTTATGCATCATTTTGAGTTTACGTCGTTTCTCATCTCTGCCTTTCTAATAATTTGGAAATTATTTATGAAATAAACTTTTTTGATTGGCTGCAAACAAGGTTAGTTCCGCACTGAGAAAACTATATCGCACAAATTACAATATATATCGGAATTCCTGCGCTATATATCGTAATTATCGCATTAGAATAGCGCAAAATTGTGATATCGTACATTGCAAATTTTTAAATTATATACCGCATAATTGTGCAATCTATAACGTGAGAAATGGGGATTCCCATCCGTCAGTTACATTTTGCGCTTTTGCTAAATTGTATTAAGTAAGTTCTAATTCGTCTACAATAATGTGATTTATTTCGGAGGATTATATCAGTAAATACATCTTTTTTTTGTGTTTTCTGTCGTAGATTCTACATGTTTTACTGAAATTTGCTCACTTCAGCGCGACGCAGTCGACGAGTTCAGAACTATTTTCCAAACCTCAATGAAACTTTCGCCGAAATATGTTTAATCATTAACAGTTGCAGGTCTTACCTGCAGCAAATTTTTTATATTCTCTGTAATTGTTTTAAATCTAGAGTCCCGATTTATAGCTCGAACTGACTCATACTCTGCCATTACCCCATTGCTGCTAAGGACGCCGTAGCAGACGACAGCAACAAAATTTAACTTCATTTTTGTCTATGATATTAGTGTATTATAATATCGTACAAAGCTCCGGGACCTGATTTTACGTTATCATATTCCGCTTTCTTGCAATATACAGGCTTTGCGATATCACTGTGCGATATCTTTTTCTCCGTGCGGGAGATTAGTTACTATGTTTATTTGTAAGTCGAAATCTATCCAAAGTTTTCGGCCAAAAATATTGTGTAGTTTAGAAGTAACGCTCGGGTGAATTGTAACACACATAACCTCGAAATATGCACGCACGTTGTTAGCAATATCAAAATTTTTTTGATAAAAAAACACAAAAAAGTGTGCGGAGACGCCCGTTAGCATGTTCGCTATCATTTCCCAGATTTTGAAGGCAAAAAATTTCTTATCCTAGGAAAAAAGCCGGGGGAATCTAACACTGGAAAAATCGATACTATTTCTTAAGCGCTATGCAAATTAATCACATTTTGCTAAATTAAAACTTTCTTGAATTAACCTACAAAAAAGGTGTGTCCGGATGCTCCAGGTGAAACATAAGGTAGTTTAAAACGTTTTCTGCGAGAACTTAAAAAAAATTTAAATTTCGTCAATAATGGAAACAATTTCTAATGGTGATTCGACGACCCGGGTGCACCAGGTTGCGTCCCAGGTATCTTAGTACGTATTTTACGAGAACATTTTCAACCTTTAGATTGTTTCAACAACTAAAATTACTAAAAATTGTAAGTCGACGATCCGGATGCACCAGGTCGAGCATCAGGTAGTATAATACGTATTCTATGAGAACTTTTCTAAGATTTAAATTTGGTGAATAATAAAAACAATTATAAATGGTGAATCGGCGACCCGGGTGAACTAGGTCGCACCTCAGGTAGTTTGGCACAAATTCTACGAGAACTTTTTCAAAATTTATATTATTTCAACAGCCAAAATAACTAAAAATTAAAGTCGACCTGGGGCGCGACTTGATGCACCCGGGTCGTCGACTAACCATTTGAATTATTTTCATTATTCAACAACTTAACATTTTTTTAAGTTCTCGTAGAATACGTATTGTACTATTTGGTGCTCGATCTGATGTACCCGGATCGTCAACTCACAATTTTCAGTAATTTTGGCTGTTGGAACATTCTAAATTTTGAAAGATTTCTTGTAGAATACGTGCTGTGTTACCTGGGGCGCGACCTGGTGCACCCGGGTTGTCGACTGACCATTTTAATTTGTTTTCATTATTCACAAAATTTAAATTTTTCAAAAGTTCTCGTAGAACACGTATTAAACTACCTTGTGCTCAATCTGATGCATCCGGATCGTCGACTCATTAATGGTAGTTATTTTGGAAATTGTCACAATTTAAATTTTTTTAAGGTTCTCGTAGAATATGTGCTAAACTATCTGTTGTGCGACCCAGTGCATCCGGGTAGTGAACTTACCATTTAGAGACGTAGTGGCTTTTGGCAAACCGAAGATTTTCACTTTTAATGCAAGCTCATTTTCTCTGACATTTTAAGTAAAATTAGTTTCTTATGAGTGTATATATATATACAGTAAGGACGTTTACTATGTAGTCATAGGGAATATAATGATATAAACTCTAGCATACGATGCAACCCGTTTTGCATTTATGTAATGCAAAAAAGTACTATATAGGTGATGTTAATTCGATTTCCAAATCTCCCGCGCTCGAGATCTTGCGCTGATTCGTCAAAGGCTTCGAGACTCAAAAGACGTGCGCAACATATACGTATAACCTAATTCTGAAAAAAGGTTATGTTCCCCAGGATTCTCCGCGAATTTCAAATAAATGATTAGTTACGAATGTAAGAAAAGTGTAATACAACATTAAAATTGTTCACAAATACATTTGGGACGTGCATTAAGTACTTTCTTCAAAATTTGGGTTGGCTTTCACTAATGTAATGGTACGTGAGTGATATTTGGCGTTTGACAAGTGCCAAAATCATTTTGTACTTCGAACTGAATTATCTAAATAAAGTGAATATCTGCAGGTTGTACATAATTAATTGGTGATAAAATCTGCTGGTTTACTTATTCAATTCAATATGGGAATTAAACGCTTTTGACTAATTGGAACAAAAATTGTAATCCGTATGATTTTAAAAATTGCAAAGATGAATCTGAGATTCAAATGATGAGCGGTAAGAAGCGGCGAATTATTCTTATAAGCTGGGTGTCCAGCGACCTTGAAAATTTCGTCTCTGCTACTATAGAATGTTAAAGGATAAATTTTTGTGATATTTGACTTAGAAATTATAAAAATTATTAGCTGAAATCTTCAATATTAACTAAGCTTCAGAATTAGAATGAGCCATGAAGGAATTTTAAAGAGTTTCACCACTCGGGTTTTGAGTATACACCATATTACAAAACATTACTAAAGATTTCAAAATGTTTCAAAGATTTTAAAATATTTAAAAGGATTCTGAACATTTTATAAAGGCGTGTATATCAGATTTTAAATATTTCCTAACAATTTTACAATTATTTTTAAACTTTTAAAAGATGTAAAGAGGTGCAAAGATTTTGAAAAGTTTACAGTATACCAGATTTCAAAGATTTTAAAATATTTGTAAGATTTGAAAAGGTTTCAAAACATTTTAGACGATTTTTTTTACTATGTATATATTTCAAATAATTTAATTAGTTCAACGAATAAAAAAGATTTCGCAAACAAAGATTTAAGAAAAATTTCCCAAAGAAACCACATACCGCGAATTTTTGTGCACACATTCGAATACTGTGTTACATTGTTTTTAATTCGTACCTCATTATTTATCTGGAATTCGTGATGCAACCTAGGGAACATAACCTGTGACAAAGCCACCGAAAGCGTCCTCGGGTTGCGAATAAAGGGTCCCTGTACCAAGGGTTTCTGCTGAATATGGTTACAAAAATAAATAGGCAGTCGCGGACAATTGTCCAGGGGTGGTCCCGAAGGAACTAACCCCAAGCGGAGGTGTGAAAACCGTGCCGAAAGCTGAATGGCACCTGGGTGAGGTGTCTAGCACGGTGACTCTGGGATACCAGGCGACCTCTCAGAGTTAGCAGCCTTATCCTTGCATGCGGGGCTCTACAAGAATGGACGAACCCCTTTCCCTAGCTTCTCGTGGGAACAACAATGACAACACCAAACATAGTTGTAGTA
>NC_046660.1:108438097-108439647 GCF_010883055.1 Belonocnema kinseyi | reverse complement strand
ATTGACTCCTTTACAGACTGTAACCACCTATCTCACGGTTGTGAGACGTGGTTATGGCTGAAATTTTACCGCGATTTCGCTGGAAGCGGGTGCAATTTTTCACATTAACACCCGCTCCCGGCGGGTTATTAATTATTGTTAATTATTGTTGAAAATTCAACTATTTGCCTTCAAATTAAATTTTTTGCTAAAAATTTTACATTTTTGTTAATATTGAATCTTTGGGCGTTAAAAGTCAACAATTTGATAGAAAGTTAAACTATTTGGTCGACAATTAAAATTTTGGTTGAAAAATCATATTTCTGGGTTAAAAATTCAGTTTTTTGTAGATGATACTCTTTTTGACTTTAAAATTAAATAATTTTGTTGAAAGTTCATATATTTTGTTGGATTGACCTTGTTTGGTACAAATTTAATCTTTTTGGTTGAAATTTTTCATTTTTGGCCAAAAATGCAATTGTTTGGTTGAAATATGAACTGTACATATTCTTAGGCTTAAAACTCGATTATTTCACTAAGAGTTGAATTAATTTGTAAAAAAAATACTGTTATATTCAACAAGGTTTTATAATTATGGTTAAAAATTTAACTATTTGGTTGAAAGTTTAACTCTTTGATGGAAAAATCATATTTTTCACTGAAAAAATTAACTTTTTGTAGATAATTCGTTTTATTGACTTTAAAATAAATAATTTCGTTGAAAATTCATGTATTTTGTTTGAAATTTGTCTTTTTTTGTTTAGCATTAATTTTCTTGGTCGAAAATTCCTTTTATTGGTTCAAAATTTAACAACTTTATTGAAAATTTATTTTTTCGATTAAAAATTATTTTTTTTATCTGAAAATGTAACTATTCTCGGATTGATTAAAAACTAATTGTTTTGATCTGGAAATTGAACTATTTTTGGTTGAAACTTTATCCTGTACATTGTATTAGTTAAAACACCAATTATTCGATAGAAAATTAATTTAATTTGTTAAAAAGTAAACTTTTTGGTTGAAAATTGATATATTTTGTTAATTATATTTTTTGCCAAAATTAAAAAAACTGTAAAATAAAAAAATTTTCTTAAAATCTTCCGGATTCTTTTTTTTTTAATTTTTAAAATGTTTTCAAATACTCACTTAAAATTTATTTGTCAAAAAAAAAATAATTTTCAATGTTCTTAGCAATCACAACAATTTTTGTTATTCTTTTTAAATACTGTACAATTCTCAAAAAGCTTTTTTTTTAAATCTGAGAAAGTCTAAATCGTGTTTTAAATTATTTGAAATAATTTCAAGTTTTAAATTAATTCTGAATCTTTTTTTAAATTAAAGTTGTAGCGTTTAAACTTTATATTCAGCTCATTACAAATTTAACAATTCAAGGTATTCTATTTCGAACCAATCTGTTCAAATTTGTAGTTTTTAACAGTTGTTTGTAATGGATTGTTTTAAATGAACATGGTTAAAAATAAAAAAATTTAGACTGAAATAATATTTCAAGTCATAATCGAAAACAAATAAATTAATTTTCTAACAAATAATTGGTGTTTTAACTAATATGA
>NC_046660.1:108424955-108437997 GCF_010883055.1 Belonocnema kinseyi | reverse complement strand
TGGAAATATTAAAATCCCAATCTCTTCATTTTATTTCGAAGCAAATAGAGATATAAATAGAACCGCCGAAGTGTTCCGACAGGCAATCGTGCACCTTCGAGCATTCAAATTCAGAAGAGGAGAAATGGGTTGCGCGCGCATCCCAGGCATTTATATCGTCTCCTACCATATTCACACGGACATAGACGTGTCATAGTATTGGACCACGTCTCGTTTCAGATCTGGGATAACTGGTATGGAGAGGTAACTTCTTCAAGAGGAGGAAAAATTTGCCTACGGCTTTTATCTTCACATGATCTGCCCTTTTTTTAATAATATATTGGAAGACGAATATGTCTTACAATGCAATGCAATACAACAGCTACATAATTCTGTCTTCAGCAAAATTTAATAACATTTATATAAATAGATAATGTTTCATCAACAATAACATGAACTTTTCGAACTTTTCTCTTGATAGCTTTCATCACATATTTTCTGAGATTACAATTTTTTGTCCTAAAGCTTTTCCATTGGAGAGCTTTCTAAACTTGCATAGCTATGTTTCGCGGAATAGTTTATCATTTACAAACAAAATTCTTTTAAAGGAATTAACAAAAATTCAAAATTCATATAATTAGGATAGAATTTATTGACCCTTATAATGGAAAAAAACTAGAATGTAATGCGTTCCGAGCCTATTAAGATCGCTGGGTAAAATTTAAATTCCTTAGCATTTCTGTGTTTTTTAATATTTCCATTCAAGGTTGAAGGAAACAATCAACATATGGAAATTTACCATGTAAACGGCTCATTTCGTTTTATATTAATTGAATTGACTTTACTATTCCAAAACCTTTCTAGAAAATGGACATGTATTAACTTGGCGAGGTTTCATTTGATTCCTATAAAAAGGAATCTGATCCATTCTTCTTTTGGTCTTATGATCAGCTTTTGGTTGTGATTTACAATTTGCATCTGCCAAAGCTCTCGCTGCATTATGCACACCGCAATTGATAGTCTAGATCTGGACCATCAATTAAGGTTGGACTCTTTGAAAAAATCTCCACGAAGCTCGTCATTTCGTTCTGCCAGATCTTTATACTTAACAGAAACCTGAATGTTGATGTATCTCTGGGTCCTAAAGGAAGCATCGCTCCTTCTGTATTGGTTGCCTGCTCACAGTTGGTATGAGTGTCGTAAAGTGATTGAAAACACCCGAAAAGTTTGCCAAAATTGAAATAGTGTGCAGACCTTCTTAAAACTCAGCACCCTTATTTTTTCGAGTTCAAGAAATTCGAATTTGAAGACAAAATTATGAAAAACGAAATGATTGCTACAAAATGGCACACAGTAAAAACTTGGAGGTATATTTTGTTGCAGGTAAAATTATAACGGTGTTCACTGTACCTCGGTAGGGATTCAGATATTTCTTGAACTTGGGGTACGACATACCGAGTATTAAGGGTATGAAATAGCCACAAGGTGGGGTACGAAAGGTCAGATGTTACTGTTTTTAAATTTTGGCAGCTGTTTTCAAGCATGCCATAGTCTTAGAAAAGTTGAAAATATGCGGATTCCTGTTTGTAAAACTAGGTTTTGAGGTATGAGCATAATTGAAATTACCAGGGGTGGGATTCCGATGCCCACTAATCTAGTTTATCGAATCTTTCTTTCTAACGCATGAATGTTTAGAATGTTTATTATATTTTTCAAGGCATTATTTATTGCCAAAAAAATCTAGATGCTCGAGTTATAAATATAAGTTTGCGTATTTTGTTGGCGAGAAGTTTAAATCGAGGTTCTGTTATTTTCATGTAAATAATTACGCAACAAACAGTACGAGAATTGAATAAAAATGTGCATATTGACATAAAATAAATTATTATTTAAATTGTACAGTTTTATAGCGCCTAAAGAATTGCAGATTCAGTTCTCGTATTTTTAATTCTAATTTACATAAGTTTTTTTTAATTAATGAAGTTGAACTTATTATTATAAATAATAATAATGTTAAAATGGTATCAGAATATTTAACTATAATAATAAAGTAATGTTTTGAAAAATATTCCAAAATTTCTAGATTAATGTCTAGTAATAGAAAATTTGATCAAATAGTTTTTATTTCAATCAAATTGAATTTGTACGTTTTCCTAACTTTTTTTTAAAATTCAGTTAAACCTGAGGATGCTATTATTAAGCGTACAGAAAGACCTTTTCATCTTAAATATTGAACAACTTCATGCGTAGGGAATTTAGCCATTATATGCTCTATTTTTCTAGTAATCTTAACATGCCTATGCTCCACTACGTTATCTTATTAAGGTTCGAATTAATCAAGATTAAAATTTATATTGTAAGTAAGCGCGGATATCTCGAGCATTCGCTGTAGTGATTCTTGTGTATTTTTAAATTGACACGTGGCCTCACATAACCTAAAAATATACAGGAATAACTACTGCGCATGCCAGAGATATCCGCGTTCTGCCACCACTGACTGGGGCTGGGGAATAAGCTATCTTTCTCGTACAGAGTACATTTAGAGACGAGCGGTAAACAGCCAATCAGATTGCTGCGCGAGAGAAATAACTTATCCCGCTAAATCATAGCTATCTCTTTTATTTTGCCAATAACTCTGCCATTGCCGGGTTCCCTCCAGTTATATATGCGCTGAGATTTCTAATATTAAGTATTTCAAGTCGTGGCGTCAGCTGGCAAGATGTCTGTATAATGAGGGCCAAGCAATAATACAAATCCCAGAGGATAAAACTTAATTTAGTTTATAACTTGAGAAAAAATATTTTTCATAGTTGCAAAAAAATATCAATTTTATCATTCAATTAAATAGTTATTAAATAGTTAAGTAGTATGAATACACTTATCGTGAAAAATAATTATTTTCCAAGTTATTATAAAAATAAAGTTTATTCCCATGTATTTAGTATAATTTTTTTCCCCTCAGCGTGCAGACCTCTTAGATGTCCCCACCTAATCTGAAATACCTAATGGCTCAATTTTACAAAGTGCGAACAACGCGCATTCTAAACTTCAATGACCGTGACATACAATTAGCAAAGCTGTCGAAATAATGAACAATGCATTTAAACATGGCTATTTCAAATCTTGAAAAGTATTTAAGACGTTACGAACGCGTAGATTGTGCGTCGATAATGATGTTTTTCATCTCGTACCCCAAGAAGCGGACATGTCGTACCCTAAATAGTAGGTACTTCGTACCCCAAGTGATTGGAAAATTGTAGTCAACATTACGGGGCAGCATTTACACCGCAAGGGTAATTTCTGTTGCAGGTATATGGTACCCTGATATTGGTGCTTCAGTAACACTTTCTTTTTACTGTGCAGACAGGAATAGCTAAATTTTTTCAATCACCTTATGTTTTTTAATAAGCTTTTGGTTTGTTGTGAATTTCTGACAAGAAAAGTTTGAGGTCACTACTTCACTACACTTCATGCACTACTAAAGTACAACTTGTATTAAAATTTAGCATACGAACCTCCAGAAACTCTCCCCATATGTTGTCAGTGAAATCGCGCACCTAGAAAAAAATTTAGAGCACTTACAACCGAGCGTATAATTTGACGTTTCGACATGTTTTGCGCAAGTATAGGAGCAGACCACCTTTCGGGCCCTATCAAAGCCTAAGTACGTAAGCCAGAGCCAAATCCTTTTGGTATTTGATGCAGAGATTAATTGTTCATAAAATACAGTTTTTTTTGCGCAAGAAATACAGAATTAAAAAATTTTTTCCAGCTTTTAATTCTATTCCGACCACTGTGTGTCGCCCCTCTTACTCTGTTGCCGGCTTGTTCTGGCTGCCGTAGAGTAGGCGCTCTACTTAGATAGCCCCTTATCCGGAGATATTCGGCATGGTTTCACAGCTATTGATGCGAAAAATGCAAGATCTCTGGGTGTTTCTCTAACCATAGATAATGCAGTCGTACCATGTAATCTTCTCGTTCAGGGGCCATACTGATATCGTAGAACTCTAGAAAGTCATTATTGAGTAATTCCGTCTACCTAAAAGTCTCGAGATTCCGCCTGTACATCGCATTCACTCCGTTTTAATTGGCTCCCCCAACTCTAGAGTAGTCGGCATTGTTATCCGGCCCATTGTCGAAAGCCCTGCGCGTTCGATTGTTTTGAACCGCATTTACTACAACTGTGTTTGGTGTTCTCATTCAGTGTTTCCTATGAGAAGCTAGGGAAATCCTGGTAGAGCCCCGCATGCAAGGATGAGGCTGCATACTCTGAGAGGTCGCCTGTTGTCCCAGAGACACGTTTTGACACACTTCATCCAGGTGCCATTCAGCTTTCGGCACGGTTGTTACGCCTTCCCTTAGGGGTTAATTCCTTCATGCCTACCACTGAACAATTGTGAACCGAAAAATTGCGGCTATTGGTTGTCACGCTTCGTGCTCGACGATTTATTAATCTCCCCCTTCATGCTCCATGCTACATTTTTCTCGCGCTTTGTGCTCGATCGTGTATTTAACTCGCGCTATGCGCTCGGTGTTTGTATTCTTGCCACATTTGTGCATCACAGACCGTTTGCAATCAAAGGCCAAAGCATCGTCAACTGTAATTTGGTGATGCGAATTCTCTTTTGTTAAATCTCTCTCGGCTTTTACGAATACATTCTCATCGCGTATTTCGTGCTACGCAATCGATTGTGTCTCAAATTTTAACTTTTCTACATTATGCTCAACACTTTAATATCAAAAATGTATAGCACTTATTTATGTGCCTTGCCCACGGACTGCTTATTCAGGTATTGCAAAATAAAGTACCAAATGTATTTGTCATGATTAGTTTAATATTAATCTCTTATCATAAATTAAATTTTATTCTTAGCTAAGCTGGAACATGTTTTATTTCAAAAAATTTAAATCATTAAAATCCATGAGGTGCATTGATATTGAAACATACGTATTTTTATAGCCTTGTTTTTATCACTTTTTTATTTTTAATCTTGTTTTTTACCATTTAAAGAAAATCTACTCATTCTGTCTCGAAACTGTTCGTTAATTCAAACAAAAACTACGCGTTCTATCAAAAAATTATAGCTGAGAAATTTGTAGCTCTTTATTGGATGAACAACTTTTGACCATCCCTTTTTTTGAACAAGGAGAGAAATTCCAAGAGATTAATGCACGGAAGCGCGTGATTTTATAGCTTCAATTTTTTAATGATTTATAATCTCGGACTCTGTGATCTAAAATCATAGGATTCGAGACCTGAGAGCAAAGGGGCGTGGCCTAATGCCCGAAACTGCGAGACCTATGCTTTAAAAGCAAGGGTTTTGTTATCTTAGTTCCCACGCCAAAGCATAATATGAAATCAACAAGTAGTGCTGTGAATTTATCTCCTAAAATTTCGCTCTGTGTACTTTCTCTTGATAGCACAAAAATATAATTTTTTAATTTTCAATCTTATGCTTTAGGAATGAAACATAAACCAGGCATCCTACTCACAAACAATTCATAAAAAAACTTGTAGCTCTTCTTTGGTGCATAATTATTGTCGATTCATTTTTTTTATTATTTCATAGTTTGACTGCCAAATGAAATTATTGATTTTGGATTTTCCATTATTTTTTGTCCGATCAAGATTTAAATTTTTCATTTTTTAATAAAATCTAAAAAGCTATCATGATAATCTTGTCGAGCTTTCAAGAAGCAAAGCTTTTCTTTATTTGACTTTTTTTCGTATCGTGCGATATTTGGCTAAAATTTTTTCCAGTAAAAAAAAAGTCTGGGGGATACATTGTTTGTATTTTCGTGTACTATAAATAGCCGTACATGGAATTTTCCAATATTAAAAAAAGTGTTCTCAAAAATTTTGAAAATGCTTTAACTTTTTGAGATTTCTTCTAAAATAGCTGGCTGACGAACTCCTCTTTTCTTTTCAAACCATTATAAAGTATATTAAAGAGCCGTGTTTACAGATTACAATGACATCAACTGTGATAGACAGACACCGACGTAAATAATATTTTTTTACTCATGGGGCCTCAAAAAGTCGACATTTGATGAAATCAGAAAATCTATAAAACTACGAACTCGTCCTTTCTTTCCACGCGCTTACAAAGTATGTCAAATAGCAATCCAATCGAATAATTCTTTCAAATGTTAACGTGTTTACAGACTACAATGACAACGTCGACAGACACCGACGTAAAAACTATTTTGTTCTAATCACGGGGCTTTGAAGGTCGACATTTTATGGAATCCTCGAAAATGATTTTCCATATAAAACCAATACCTTCTCATAATGATGAGAATGTAAAAATTCATAGAAAAAAAGTTGTTCACCCCCAAAAAAATATATTAATTTGTCATAATTGATTTCATTCTCATCATTTGTGATGCAAAAAGTGTAAGAATTGTCCGAAAGACACCTCAGCATTCAAATTTCGAACCAAGCGATGCAAAATACGAAAGAATTTCTTAAGAGAAATCAAAACTTTTAAAAAGTCCTAAAAAATGTCGTTTAACTATTTTTTAATATATCTCGTCATTTGCTTTTATTTATCGAAAGTATAACTATGCAAATAATCGAAATTTTCATTTTTAAGCCAATAAACGAGGCAAAATATAAGGAAAAGTTTTGGAGGAATTTCAGTGTTAAAAAATTCCCACAACATTTTTGTGTAGCATTTCTGGAGAAAACTCCTTATTTTTAATTTATTTATCGAAACTGATATAAAAAATGGAAAAATCTAAGAATGAGTCAAAAGACGCGAGATACGTAAAAAATCTAAAAGAAGACTTATAGGATATTTTTTTATCCATAAAAAGTAATATGAAAACAAAAGTCCTATTTTTACCATAAAAACGCGAGATAGGGAAGAATGTCTGAAGAAAGTACTGCAGTTTTTTATTGTAAAGGGATTAAGAAAAAATACATTTACAAATTTCTGCCAAAAATCGAGCGCATACCGCAAATGTCACGTTGAGAATGTGTACCTCAAATCCTACAAAGCTTTGAATAACTTAATCTTGAACTATACACAGTTTATGAAAGTGCAAAGAATAAATATCCGGGCGCGAAGCGCGAGATCTGAATATTCTCAAGCGCGAAGTTCGAGGTATCTCATTATCGAGCACGAAGTGTAAGATGCATTAGACGCGCGCCCTGGGCGCGCTGAAACTTGTGAGCGTAGCGGGCCGTGCGAGATGAGAGTGGCCCGCGCGGCGGGCATATTTTTAATTCGCAACTTTTCTTTAATAATTTTTTCAATAATTTGTGCCGTTCGCCCAAACATTATTTTATTCTTATTTTTAGGAGTCAATCAAAAACTAAGCGTTTAATCGCATTTTTCACATAGTCAGCAAGCAATCGTTTTGAAGAAATTGCAGAAGTAATTTTGACTGCGAGTGACCACCGAGTTATTTATTTTAATGAGTCAATAAGAACCTATTCTAACACATACATAAAAATTGGCTTCTACTTTTTGCAACTTTCTTCTTGATCCGCATTTTCTTCGGCGGCTGCAGCGCGGGCGCACAGTGAGAAGAAATCGCGAAAAGCTGGCCTAGAGTATAAAATGTATAAATATGGCGGACTAGTATGCTAAATAAATTTTTGACTTTTTGAAAATTGGTATCAGAGGGTTTTCAAGATCGCTGATTACGAATCGAATGTCAAAAATTCCGAAAAAATAGCGCATCCAATATAGCGGACAAGTATCTTAAATAAATTTTTGACTTTTTTTAAAATTGGCATCAGGAGTTTTCCAAGATCGCTGATTACGAACCTAATGTCAAGAACTCAACAATCAAAATTGCGGATCCAATATTATGATAATTTCAATAAGTTATTCAGCATACTAATCCGTCATATTGGATCTGCCATTTTTTTTTTGAGATTTTGGCATCAGGTTTGTAATCAGCGATCTTGAAAACCTCCTAATACCATCTTTTCGCGATTTCGTCCCACTGCAGTGCCACGACATTTTCCCACACGTGTGGGTCAATACTTTAATTCACAAAATCGATGTGTATCAAAGAGCGCATACGCTAATATTACTCTCACAAGGTCTGTTAGATTGGACCACTTTTCAAATCACTGGTCGGCATGTTAGTCCTTACTTTCCAGGTAGTTGTTGCCAAAAAATATTAATAAACTAATGATCACGAACAATGATTTAAAAATTGGAATAAAAACGTTTAGAATACAAGTCCATAGTTGATGACTTTCCAGTTTACATTCCTATTCGAAAACTGGTGTTCCCTACAAGCTATTAATAACCTACAAACTTCTATTCCCTTTTCGAAGAGGAAATATTCTTGACTTTTAGTGAAAAGCCCAGAAGATTCTATACCAATTCTTATACAAACCATGTTCCATTTGAAAGAAGAATAAGATTTTAAAATATCGACTTTCAGTTGAGAAAGTGGTTCCACTTAAGAATACCCCAAGTAGTAACCGTCAAGTTCCCTTGTGAGAGACATGCACGGTTGTATCTTACCAAACACAAGGGACGATGCTATTGCACTCAATTGTTTCACTCGAGAATGTGAAACACGAGAAACTGGCTTAGAAGAGCTTTACCCTAGCCTGAAAAAGAATAGAAGGATACGAGGTTAAGATTGGGTTGGCATGGTGAAGATCTGACTGGAGTTTGCTGGAATCCATTCAACGCGAAGGGCTTTTCGCACTTTCGTTATGTGGTACAGTTTTTCTCGCCGTAACCGGAATCGATCTTCTGAGAAGAATTGAAACGCATCCTTCATTTTATACGAGCAGCGATCTTTTCCTCACAATACCTACAAGAGATTTCTGCACGCTCCGTGATATATATTTTCTGAAATAAAATCTTTATTAATGTAGTAAAATATATATTACATTAAATCGAAAAAAATACGTTAGGATTTAATTTAATTAAAATTGAGTTGTCTTTGAAAATAAAAAGGATGCTCATAATTTTGAATGCTGGGCATTGTACTTTACAAATAATTATTGTACAGAAAATAATTTTAATTAAATGAAGAGAATAGAACAAATAACTATAAATTTGATTCATAAGTACAAATTTCGTGATTGAATGTTATAAATATATTACTGGTAAAAAGTAAATCGTATTTCAGAATATATAGTATTAACTTAGTACTATAATTTTAGGTTTACTTTTTTTTGGTAAAAGTGGGTTTGTGCAAGTACTTAACTCCAAACTTCCTTGGTGAAAATCAATCCTGGGGTTTGTTCAATTACGGCAAAGTGCTTGCTGCAGCAGCCGTAAATTTCGCGGAGACTGCAAAGTCGACAAGAGCCAACCTATACGCTCTTTTCAAAAATTAAAGTTCAAATCTATTAAGTTTGAAAAAAATCTAATTAAGAAAACATCTAGATTGCGCAGAAGGTGCACAGTAATTTTCAAAGGAACGTCAATTACAAAATCGAGGTGATAGTTGATCAATTGCATTCTCAATAAACAAGTGAATATGTAAGCAAATTTATTATCTATTATTTATATTTATATAATATTATATTTTGCATTCTTACTTTTAAAAACAAATTTACTACCTTAACACACTAATTCCCAAGGTGTCAAATTTTAATCCAAAAGTGGCTTAAGCCGTTGCTCAAAGGAAAAACAGTTGACAACTATATACTATTAATAAAACAATGAAATTTATGACAATACCGTAAAAAATCTGTTGTGATTTTCGTACGACAGCGCTACGCATGCATGGTTTTTTTCGAATCACTATTTCTCGTAAAAAGGCAAAACAGGGTTTTCTTGGTTTACATTGACGGCTTCCTGTGTAGATGTCCATTGTTTTTGCATTTTGAATCAGCTTGACTTATTTTTTGACCAGAATTTGACCTCTTCGGATTCAGAGTGCTATTCTTGTTGCCATCCGTCAAACGTACGTCTATTTCTTTCTTTCATACTGAAATATTTGTTGATGGAGAGAAACCGTTTCTATATTACAATAAATAAGGGCGTCACCTGGCGGTTCGTTCTCGGCTTCTGAATCGGTCAAAGCACCCTATCTGACCAAAAGCGGTTCGAGCTACTTCCCTCTGCGCACGGCATCTGGCAACGCAACGCAGCTTCAGCACTTAGTGCCCTTACTGTCAGTGCAAAGGCTAGAATAATTTTTTTGTAATTATAAAGATTTAGGAACAGACAAACTTTGCTAAGCGTATTCTATTTAATTCGCCTAACTTTGAACTCGATATCTTCTTTTGTGCAGACGTAATTTGTTGTCAAGAAATGTCGGCAAGTTAAGAAGCCGGTCAGTTCAAAATGATCTTAAAACCCCTTAAAATTTGTATCAAATACGTTAAACTTCTATTTTATTCTGGGTAATTCCTTGAAATCTTTGAAATCCTTCGGAATATTCTCAAATGCCTTGAAAAAAAATTTAATTTATTTTTCATTCTAAAATATTTCTTAATCTTTAAATGTTAGGATTTCTCAAATGTAATACTTTCCATTACAAACATTTAATTTTGATATAGTACAATGCTTAGTTTATCACATTTTTAAATTGTAACTTAAGAGCACGCAAATTGGGAATTTCATAAATAAAAAAAATACATGAATTTTTCCACCTGAAAAAACTATCTGCAACAAAAACTGCGAAAATTTCCAAATTTTTTGTGATAAAATTAGAAATCACAATGCTGGGCCTAATGTCTATTTTCATTTTTAAATTTCTTACTTCCGAAAACCTCAAGATGAAATGATTTAATTTTGAAATTCAAAAAGTATAATTTTTAATTCAAAACTTGTAAACATCCTGATGTGGAACTTATTAAAGTTTAAACGATTTAATATTCAAATAAATCATTTTTTATTGGTTGCAAATTTAAACTTTTTCAATGTTGTAGGGTTCAAATTTAAAATTGTTTAAAACCGATTATACTGTTTTCGCGCTCGAGACAACCCAAGTGGACAGAGTCCAAGCAAAGAAATCTGGCGCAAAATTTCTATAACTGATAGCGATATTTATTACATTACAGTAGTGGATTATAATTTATAGTGATGTTCTTCAATGGAATAACGATAGGCATTAAATATATTTCTGGAAGAAAAATGGCTTGAGCAAGTTTTATGGGCGTAAAACTAAGAACCAGGTTAGCAATCTCCAGTAGAGCAGATCTGTATATTTGAATACTCGGTAATAAACTGCTCGTAAAGGTCGGCATCGCGGTCTGGTCGTTTTGAAATGGCGCCACCTGGTCCAGGAAAATCGCAGCATACCAGTGGGTCAAACAAGTCGCTTTTGGACTTGTTCTAAACGTGAAATATCTCATGTGTTGCGGAAACTATGAATCACTCGTATAGTACGAGCATCTAGAAACACAAGCATGAGAATTCTCCGCTGTTCGTTGGAGGTCGTGATGTAATTTCATTGTATCTGTTACTAGACTATCTACTGAAATTCTTTGACCGGTTCCACGACAACAATAAAATCTATGTTTGATTAAAAAGGGTTCTTGTCATATCAACAAATTTCAAAATAGGGCCGTCACCGACATTATATACATATTTTCAATTTATCTTCTGTCAAATACGAGATATTATACTAAGTTACAAACTTAGAAAAATGGTTTTTGCAACACCCACCTCGAAAGTAATGGCTTCAATGCCTCTAGATGATATACAAAGCACTTAAATTCAGCGGACTCTGCGAGAATAATATTGGCACATTCACAATTTAAAATACATATATTTTGCGAATTGACGCAATGAACGCACATGTGCACTTTAGAGATAAGTATTTTAAACACCAGCAAAACAAAAATTTTCTTACGGATTTTTTAATATAATTATACACTTCGGCTGAAACCCACCATACGCGGGATCGGATTTGATAAAAAAGTGTTTAAAAAAATGTTAAATAATTTTCTTAGGTGATTATTGCAAAAAATGTCATGTGATTCACATGTGCATAATCAATTGCCGCTCGTGTGATTCCAGCATTTACCTTCAGCTTTTTCACTTATGTAGGTTCTGGTACTCGCTTGCTTATGCTTCTAGCCTGCGGCTCGTGCTGCGAGTTTTACATTTGTTGGTAGCTGCCCTAATAATAGAACAAAGAGATCTAGAGGGTAATTTCAGCTCAAAAGGTCGGAAAAGGCTCCCTGATTATGAATATCTAGTATTCTTTTTCGAAAAGTCATAGTTGTTAGTTCAAATACGTTTTATTAAACAAACACAATAAATAGAAAAAAAACTCTTCAAAATATATTTTGGAAAGTCCTAACTAAGCCAAAACTTTGTACCTGTCAAATTTTTTTTGTCAAATTAATCGTTTTTCAGTTATATCATTATAAGCAACAGATTTTCACTAAAATTGTATTACTTTCAGGTGGATATCTCAGCCACTATCAATAACAATCTCGATTGAGAAAAAAGATATTTTCCGATGGAAATAAAACTTTTGTTTGTGTCAAAATGTTCAAAACTGCGCTTTTTACAACTAAGTATGTCTGGGAAACTACACTGTAGTTACTACTGTTCAAAAAGGTCGTTTTTGAATTTTTTTTTTGTAAGCAAAAGTTTTATTTCGGACAAAAAATGTCTTTTTTTCTGCAGATTACGTGCATTGAAATTCAATATAAACTTTATCGGAATTTTTCGGTTGCACATGTGCTGAGATATGTACCTGGAAATGTGTCAACTTTAGTGCAAATTTAATAGTTAATACCGCTTCAATTTTAAAACGGTTAATTGTACAAAAAAATGTAAAGGGGTAAAAGTGCTGTCTTGGCACCTTCTGAAACATATTTTATAGAATATTTAATTTTATAAATCTACTGTTTCTTTTCAAAAACTTGTTTAAACAATTCAAGACCAACTTTTCGAAAAAATATTAAATTTAGTGTTAGTAGCGGCAGAAACAATATATATATCATGGACATAGGAAACAAGGGACTAGGCATGCCATCCTAACTTGGGCGAGCGGGGTTGAATCCACGGGAGGGGGAGAATTCCATGAGTGGGGAGAGCCGCCATCTTACGATGTATCATTTGATTATGCGCACGAGCGTTTTTGCCGACAAACTGTGCATGAAAATATAAAC
>NC_046660.1:108423724-108424855 GCF_010883055.1 Belonocnema kinseyi | reverse complement strand
ATTAGCTTCAATTTTTCGCTTTTTATTGACTACACTTAAAATCAAATTCCAATTTGCTTAAACGAAATTTCTATTTGATAAGAGGGCTAAAATTTGGCAAGCGTACCCACCTAAAATTGTTCATCTTCGATTTTCTTGAAATTCCCCTCAGTGTGTGTTTCATAAGGACAAATCGCGGAATGGCGTAATTTTTAGACATTTCATGGAATTTACTGACAGTTCAAAATCTGTGAGTGGATTCTGTAAGCATCGACAGTTACACTAACTTGCCTACACTTTTTAGCCATTTCATGAACTGGTCGAGCACTTTTAGGCAATTAGTTATCGGAGTTACACAATCTAAATTATATTCTAATCTAAACATAGGAGTTTCATGAATCGAGCCTATAGTGCGGTAAAAATCCATGATTATAATTTTAGATAAATATGGTTCAAAAACAAGAAAGCATTTTTAGGAAGCAAGCACAAGGATTTTGTTGACAATATAGAACTTTAGTTTTGTTAAAAGATCCTTTTTATCATTATTGTCCAAGTATACTGACGAAATTTGACAGAACAAAAATGTTGTATTGTTTCAAATAAATTTCACCTGTATTAAATTGTATTTCACGCTTCACAAAAAAAAATATAAATTTAAAATTTAAAGAGCTACGAAAATAAGACTACCTACAAGGTGCTACTGATTCAGATTTTGGCATTGTCTACGTGTGGGTCCAGGTTGAGTTCTGAATCATCCTAAATCTTTAATATTTTTGAAAAACTTTCGTATTTATTTTTAATTGTATGAAGATTAATTCCAAAAATTTGGAAAAATTCAAATTAAAAAAAAGGCTTTGACATGTAAAGCAATCAATCTTTAAAATTGATTTAAATGTCAATTAGTTTGTAATACATAATGTATATAAAGTCAAGGGAGCTTTAAATTCAATCTACTAGGCAGTCTGATAAGTACCTGAAAATTCTAAGAGATGGCATTAGTATTCACTAATGTGAACCATTTTCGTCGAGCTTGATCCTTCAAACGACGCCAGTCAAAACTTCAGCCATTTATGTTTACGCATTTACAAGTTACAGCACTGAGAAGCGACTAACCTCCGAGTTTTTTTTTAATATGGAAAAATCTGAGTTTCG
>NC_046660.1:108414027-108423624 GCF_010883055.1 Belonocnema kinseyi | reverse complement strand
TGCATTCAGTTTTGGGCATGAAGAAGCTCTGCGCGCGATGGGTGCCGCGTTTGCTCACAGTGGACCAAAAACGAATTCGTGTGAGAACTTCCCAGCAGAATTCGGCATTATTTTCGCGTAAGCCGACCGAGTTTTTGCACCGATTCATAACCATGGATAACACCTGGATCCACTACTACACTCCTGAGTCAACGCAACAGGCAAAACAGTGGGTTCCACCGGGCCAAAGTGCTCCGAAGCATCCAAAAACGCAACAATGGGTCGGAAAGGTTATGGCCTCCGTATTTTGGGATGCACATGGCATATGGTAAAACCATAACCGGAGCATACTATTCATCATTATTGGACCGATTGAAAGTCGAAATCGCCGAAAAATGAAAAAAGGAAACTTGTTCCTTAACCTGAAGAGATGGCTCACCGGTAAGCGTTTTTACTCAAATGAGGAGCTCATAGCTGAAACTGAGGCGTATTTTGGAGACCTTCCGATCAAGTACTTTTCGGACGGTATCAAAAAGTTAGAAAATCGTTGGACTCACTGTATCGACCTAAAAGGAGAGTATGTTGACAAATAAAACCGACTTTGGCCAAAAAAACGTCTCCGTGTTTCATTTTTCAGGGACTTATCAGTACATATAATAAAAAACTTATGTTTCTGCTTTTTTTGTCCTTATTTCACTTTTCTTAGGAATTTTCGTAAATTTTCGCAATATTTAAAGGAGATTAGTATGCAACTATCTTGCCGTTTTTAACTCATACAGGGCAAGGAAGTACTGACGATTTGGCAGCACTGTTCGCCTTGCTGATGAAAGTGCTTGTCAAATCCACGTGTTAGCGGCTAGCCATAGTAACTAAACTGAGTGCGGTGTTTCCACGCTTGGTTTTCGTCGCGACCGACAGTGTGCAAACCTAATAAAAAGTTTCGACGAAAGGTTAAGGGAAGCGCAAGGTCGTTTTGGATCGGCCTGAGTTTAAACTTTTGGAAGAATTTTGTACGCGTGAACTACCGTAAAACCAATAAAAGATAAAAACTGTTTTTTTTTCCGAAATTATTGTTAATCATAGTAGACAAAAATTAAATTCTTCTAAATATATTCCCTAATTCTAAAAACCAAGTTTCTAGTTCAAGGACACAGTGTATACTATGACAAGTGTCTCCTTCAACTTAAAAAAAAGGGAAAAGATTTTATTCTCACAATAAATATTAAAAAACTCATTTATGGGTATTCAATGTCTTCAGAAATATTAGTTATTATTTTGATAATTAAGAAAGTAAAAATTTCTGAACAGTTTGAATATAATACAATAAGTCATACATGAAACATCCTTCTGGCCACCATAATTTTGGCATGAACCAGGATACTATTATAAACACAGAGAGGCTTTTGATATTGATATTTCTTTTATCGCATATCAATAATTCAAATAAAGTGTACGAATTTAGGGATAATCGAGGTTCGGTTAGAAAAAGTCGAATAGTAACTATGAAAATGCAGAATAATATCTCTGATTGGAATAAATCGTACAAATTTTATAATCTTACATAAAAAATTGAGTATTTCTAAGTCGTTGAATTAAATTTTGTAACGGATTCGAATAACGAAAATTAGTATAGTGCTTTGAAAGAAGTGAAACAGAAATTTGTACATTTCGTTACGAACCACCTTGCAATCTTTCTAAACCACTATTCGAAAAATGGGAGTCACGTGATGGGTTTCACCCTGGCGCATGGCAAACAGAAAGAAGGAGAGAAGTGTATGAACGCACACTATCCCATGCAATTCATATACTTCTTAATAATCTTAATATACAGGGTCATCAAAAAGTATCGCCCCCCCCCCCCCACAGCGTTTTCGTGAGAAATATTTCAGACAAAAGTTGCAGGGTTTTGGACGAGGATCTGAATTGTGGCCTTGAATCTGACATTGGTGGTGACCTTCAAGGTTATTTCAAGGCCATCTTTTATTTTTCAAATGGAAACCCGTATTTTTGAAACAGCCAATCGAAAGAACGGTAAATTGTACGTTCAGATATTCATCAATGTCATGTGACCCGATGACCTTCGAGGTCATTCCGGGGTCGTGTAAATTCAAACAAGGTCTAGATGGCTTATCAGCGAAAATATGCGTTAAAAAAAGTTAAACATTGTTCTCATCAGACCACAAGCATACGAACTTTTTTGTGGACTGATGAGACCATCTCGCCTAATTGGCCGGATCCACATACGACTTTTTTTGTGGATTGATGAGACCCTCAATGGAGTTCGCCTCTGCGGGCGGGATCCACATACGGTTTTTTTACTGGACTGATGAGACCTACGATGGATCTCACCTAAGTCGACTGGAACTGGATACAATGTTGAAATTTTTTTTTAACGCATATTTTCGCTGATCAGCCATCTAGACCTTATTTGAGTTTACACGACACTGGAATGACACTGAAGGTCATCGGGCCACATGACCTTGATGAACATCTGAACGTACAATTTTCCGTTCTTTCGATTGGCGGTTTCAAAAATAGAGGTTTTCATTTTAAAAATAAAAGTTGACCTTGAAATAACCTTAAATTTCAACGCCAAGGTCAGCTTCAAGGCCACTATTCATATCCTCGTTCAAGACCCTAATACTTTTGTCTGAAACATTTCCCACGAAAACGCATATTTTCGCTAATCAGCCGTCTAGACTTCGTTTGAGCTTACACGATCCTGGAATAACCTCGAAGGTCATCCAGTCACATGACCTTGATGCATATTTAAACGTGAAATTTTGCGTTCTATCGAATGGCGGTGTCCAAAATAGGGGTTTCCATTTAAAAAATAAAATTTGACCTTGAAATGCCCTTGAAGGTCAACGCCAAGGTCAGCTTTAAGGTCACCAATCATAACCTTGTCCAAAACCCTGAAAATTTTGCCCGGTACTTTTAAATGACCCTGTATATGTGTATATACGCTCGGACGGTCGCTCGCTCGCTACAGTTCTGGCTACATTCACATATTTGAGAATCTTTAAAAAATTGTGGAATTGTTGATGCACAATTTCTGTCTACTTATCTTTTACCGTATATACATGTGCTTGCAGTTCTGAATCATCATCAGGATCAATTGTTCGAACTATAATTATCCATACAGGGAATAATGTTAAAAATGTTTAAAATGCATTCACTTTTTGAATTTTTAGCCAAAGTAGCTGGCTATAGAACTTGACCTTTAGTTTCGGACACTAAAAAATATACCAAAGGCCAAGCTAAGCTGTTAACTCTTTCGAAAGTTATCGTGCTAACAAACTAAAAATCTACAGACAAACAAACAGACAGAATAATTTCAAAAATATATTTTTCTGTATTAAGCGACAGTTGTGGAGATTCAGTTTTTTATTTTATAAAATGTAAAAGTAATTATTAGCTCATTTGAGAAAGCATCGCGGAAATTTATACTACTAATCGGTATATTCTGTAGATATTTTATATGTTGGAAGATATCAACAGAAATATTTAAAATGAATATTCTTAGAATTATCTCAGAGCATCTACTCAAATTCTGTAAAAAAAATTCTCTGACAATTCTAGGTTTTTGCCAGGTATCTATAGAATTTCCAAAGGTATAATTTTCCTGAATAATCAGCCACTCAAGTATTATTGTCACTATTAATTTTATAATTTATAATTTTACTTCAGTACATATGCATTTTATCCTTTTTCTATTCTAAAGTAAAAAATAAAAACACCATTAACAGCGGAAACTAAAATAACATAAGCAATTTTTTGCAATCATGGGCTTAAGAGATACCCACATTTTTTTTAATTCTGTCAATATACAGTAAACAGTTTCATTATTTAAAGTAATAAAAATAAAAGAATAAATATGACCATGTGCACCAATGTGCTCTTAGAGCAGCCGTAGAACGTAATTAACCCTCTCAGCCTACACATCCGATATTTTCCGCTCAGCCTAGACTGGGCATTTTTTACCCGTGCAAAGTTTAAAGTCTAAAATAGAGAAGACGAATTCAACACATGGTACAGATATTTTCAGAGAACTTAAAGAACTTTTCAGTAAAAACGTTTTTTCGCATTTTTTTGTTAAACAGCTTGTAGAATAAAGAAAGTATTTTTAACTGTAATAATTTTGAAATACGAGAGTTGCAATTTGAGACCTTAAACGGAGTTTTTGGTTTTATTTTAAAAAAAAAACATATTTTTCCGCCTGAACGAAAATTGCCATATTTTGACATTTAATACATGGTTTCTCGTGTATTATCTTTTTCATCTTAATGTCCGTATACAGGGTACTCAGTAATAATATAATTTAACGATATATTTTCAAATTCACACCATTTATTCATAACAAAATTTAAGAATAGCAGGTTTAACAAGATCAGTAGATTGGATATTAGATAGATAGATTGGCTTTTTTCAAGACGTGCAGAAAAGTTTGGTATTTCTGTCGAGACTGGACGGGCAAGAGTTACAACGCTTTGGCTTTTCAAGTGTATTCGTTTCAAAATCGTCGCGTGGATCTGCATTTCTTGTCTTTCTTCATAAGGCAACAACCCATGAATCATATCCCTCAAAAAAGAGGAAAAAGTCGGAAGGGTGAAACGAGTTGCAAGTAAAGGCTTGTCTAAAGCCATTGACAGATCTAATATGAATTTAGACCTGCCAATCCCTTTATTTCCATCGCAAAAAGTATCCTCTATTTCCTCCTTAGGTCCTATAGACGCCGCAACGACTTGCGCCTCTCGACGAGCGAGTGAGCGCCTCACGCACTTGCAAATGCATAAAAAGTCCAAATAAACATCCATTATTCTCTCACATTCAATTGAAAAGTAGGACAAAACATATCTTAGTATTAGTTTCTTTATTGTATAATAATATACAGTGTTATTTACCTTGTGTTGGATTTTGTTCTGAAGTCGATTTTCACACGCTGACCCTACCCTGCGTAGTTTAGACCCGCAAAAAACTTTCGATGCGTAACCTTCGGTTTTTAAGGCCCGACTGACACTAGTCGAATGTTGAAATAGTAGTGTGCCCCCCCCCCCTTCTACTTTCACGCACACTCATTGGGACTTCTCATTGTCCCATTCTAAAGATACAGCGAACCGAAAATATCGTCCGGATAAATTTAACCCAGTCTAGGCTGAGAGGGTTACATTTTTTTATTAGGTATCACGACTTTTCCAGTGTCTAAGTTTCGAAGGAAATAATCATATAACAACATTTTTCGTCAAATAACACTAGCTGTCATTTGCTGCATTTGATCTTACCAATAATCTAAATCTGAAGCTTTGTTAACTTATAATCTGTGGAGTATCCGCTGGACCGAAAAACGGGAAATGACCGGAAATTGTGTGACACCGGAAAAAGCCGTGAAATGAGTATGTCAATGAATTTATTTATTCACAAGAAATTTCACAAAATTTTAAAAGCACCAACTATCAAATCATTCGGAATATCATAAATTTCATATCACATAATATAATTCAAATACAAATAAATTCGATTTCAACTTTTTTTTTAAATGTTAAGTTTTGTTGTTAACTGTTTTAATTACTACATCATTTAGTTTACAACGCTTAAGGGCATGTGATACTTACAGTTTCCCCGGCATTTTTCCACAAAAATGAAAATTTTTTAAAACTGAATTCGGAGATGCTATAAAATATCATAACGGACGTCTCCGAACTCTTTTTGAGGGATAATAAAAAGAAATTATTGTGCAAAATATATATTTTATGCATATGCATTATTTTAAGGTTACGTCGTTTTTTATCTCTGCCTTTCCGATAATCTGGAAATTATTTATGAAATAAACTTTTTTGATTGCCTAGAAACAAGGTTAGTTCCGAGAGATTAGTTACTGTGTTTATTTGCAAGTCCAAAGTTTTCGGCCAAAAATATTATGTAGTTTGGAAGTAACGCTCGAGTGAATTGTAACACACAAAACCTCGAAACAGACACGCACGTTGTTAGCAATATCAAAAGTTTTTTGATACAAAAACACAAAAAAAAGTGTTTGGGGACGTCCGTTAGAATTTTTGCTATCATTTCCGAGATTTATTTAGTCGGAGGAGTGGAAGTGTTGAGTTTCAATTTTTCAGAATATAAAAGAGGGACTTTTTTATTGTTATGGTTGTTATGGAAATGGAAGGAAGGAAATTCGTTTTTAAATTTTTTCTAAATAGAAAGATGCACTCATTTTTGGATATAGTTTAATGATATCTTTGCTGTTTTTTAAAGATATCGTTTTTTAATTGACCCAACTGTTATAACAGTAAAGACGATATTTTGATTGATATTAGGGTCAATCGTATTTATTTGTTTTGTGTTCTGCCATTAATTTAAAAGATGTTAATTTATTTCGGATTGAAAATACAAATTAGATTTTTTATCTTTTATAACAAACTGACTCGCTGGATTTATCAGTAAGGGTATGTGAATCAATCTTAACCTATACATTTTAATTGATCTAAATTCATTGCAATCTATATTTTCCATAGAAACTTTTTTTTATAACGTTTTTATTGAGTTGGAAGAGGGACATGTTTCATCACATTTTTATTAATGAAAGTTATATTTGATAAGTTTTAATTTAGAGAATTGAAAACAACAGCACGGGTTTATACTTTTTAACGAGAGATCTTTGAACAATTCAATTGATCAAAGTGAGAAGGTTTAAGTTTTGCAGTTTAATTACACTCAATTGAACATTTTCAATAGAAAAGTGTTAAAAGCTTCTATTTTATATATGTCAATTATTGAGGGTTTAAATAAAAAATTTCCAAATTAAAATTTGTTAAAACTTTAATTTAATTTTCACTAGTTACGAACATTTTTGTACTACAAACACAAGCATGATTGAAGAGATTTGTCGGGAAATCCCAAGTCATCAGTCCAGTACAGTCGGTCAGATGGTGTGATCGTCGCGAGCTGGGCTATAGACGGAATAGCTCGGAAACCTTCGGGTGTTCTTATTATTGTCTTTTAAAATTCTCGCAAATCCCGGTTTCAGATATTACCAGCGGCACTCATTTCAGTACATATTCTTATTTAAAAATACTACAATTTCGTACATTTCCTACAACTTATGTTGCTTAACATTCTTACTTTTGGCGATATTTTTTACAAAACTTTTTATTGACTATTATAACTTTTTCACACTCACCAGTTTCAAACATTTAATAAGAGTTTTTCTAAACATGAATACTAATTTTTGCTCGCTCAAGTTTATAATAATACATAAACAAATACCATCATTTCTTATTATAGTAGGAATCTTTATAGCAGTACCCCCATTATGCCTAAATTATTCCATTTTATTTTAATTATACATATATAATGTATCAACTATTAATATTAAAAGTCTCTTCGTGTAACTTTTTATCATCAATAAAGTTTTTTTTTTAATCATAAGGAAGTAATTTTTCTGAAGCTTTTTTAAATACACAAAATGATGAAGCAACAGTTTATTTTTAATTAACTATATCCTCATTAAAAAAATTATTTTTTCAAACAAAAAAATTTTCTGGAAACGAAAACCATACCTGAAATTACAGACAAAATTTATTATTTCGCCTACACGCAGAAAAATGTAAAGAAATTATTTCACGGAAGCGCGTGAATTTAGACCTACAATTTTTACGTGATTTGAATTCTTGGACTCTGTGATCTGAAAGCATAGAATTCGAGACCTGCGATTAAAGTGTTGTAGCTTGATTCCTGAAACTTCGAAGCCTATGCTTTAAAAGCAAGGGTTTCGAGATCTTTGTTCTCGCGCCAAGGCCCAATAAAATCAAGAAGTAGTGTCGTGAACAAATCTCCCGAAATTTCTCTCCGTGTAGATTAAAAACATGTGTAAAGTGGACCAAGAATCAAACTTTTAGAACAGTACAAGGAACTGAATTTCAGAGAACGACAGCGAAGTATAAGGCTTAATTGATGTGTTTATTAAATATTTGAAGGTGCGTATAAACAAAAACATAAACTTAAGAAGACAAATTAAGTGACAAAATAGCATAAGAAAGTTTAAAAAGAAGTATTTTTTTAAAAAACTCATATACCCAAGAAAGTGAATGAGTCTAACATAACTGCACAAAAGAAGTTTAAATGAGAGTATATGTTTCTAAACAACATTGTAATTCGCTTATTAGAAGTCATTAAGCCATATACACGTCTTACTGTGTTCACGGTACGTTGCGTTGGGCCGACGAAGTTTCAGCGTACATAGCTGCGATGGTTTGCCTTTGAAGGGTCATTAACCCAATAATACCCGCAAAATTAAAAAAATGTTATCCTAAAAAGTTATAAATGTTTATTTATAAAAAACGTGGTTTTTTGAATCTAACCTTTTTTTCTAATAAAATGTTCACTTCAAATCCGTGGGAGGAAATCACTAAATAATTATTCTATCCTGGAATTGGATCCTAAACTTATAACTGCATGGACAGGTTTGACCAAAATCAAAATGGCGACTAAAAGCCCAAAATTCTAGGCTACAGTCCAAGTCCGATAACTTGCCGTCTGAAGTGGAAAGTTATCGGACTTGTACTATATTTTCATAATTTTTAGGAATAATAAGACCTTTTATTTGATTTTCATGAAAATGCAAATACGGTTTTTTTAATGACTGATTACGAATATGCCATGAGATTTTCCAATTTCAACATGTCAGATCCAATATGGCTGTCAAAAATATGAAATGTTTTTTAATTCTTATAAAATTTGGTATAAGTACACAGCCGCCATTAAGAAAGTTTTCATAATGAACAAAGCTGCTGAAAAAAGCATTGGAAAAGTATAATATATTTAGCATCAGAAAGAAACTTTCAATAAGCTCATGTTGAAAACTTCTGCTGGAAAATTTTTCCTACAACAATCCAAACTTCCTTTTGGATGTAATTTTTTGGGTTATTTTGACTTTAGGATCTGTCTTAAAATTTGGTCGTGTCATACAAAGGCAAACATGCTAGGTCCAAAAAGAAAAGGTTTTTGTATAAATGCGCTGCGGTAATCTCTTAAGGAAAAGAAAGACCAGCATGCGTAAAATGAGGATTGAGGGATTTAAGAATAAGCAATAGGTAATATTCATTTTTCCACTGCCGATCTTCACTTGCTTTCATGCAGAGGTTACTTCAGATCGTTGAACCAACAGTGCCAACAGTAAAACAATCCAAGCTCATACATTTGTAGAGAGTTGAGAAAACTTATAATGTAATTTCGCTATCACAAAAAACGATCCGAAAATTTTACTAATTCTATATCGAAAGACTATAGATTATGAATGTAAAACGTCAAGCAATGGGAGAAAATTTTATGTTTATATAGGTATATTCTTTTTCGCAGAAAATTCTCAGTCCTAACAGCATGAATATGCAAAACCCTGAAAGAAAACGAAATCCCGTGAGTTCTATAACTATGAATATGTAAGTAAATCAATACTTTAACTTTTCTCTTTTCTGAAATTAATTTTTAAAATTCACGTCCATTGGTTCATTAAAAAAGAACTGAATGAGAATGAGTTTCTCCCCAACTCGACGCACAATATTGCACGTCGGCTTGCTTCACACAACTTTTACTTATTAATTTTCTAACACATGAATAAAT
>NC_046660.1:108404953-108413927 GCF_010883055.1 Belonocnema kinseyi | reverse complement strand
TATATTTGAAATTATGAACAAATGTGAAATAGGATGAAAATATAAAAATGAATAAATATGAAAATATAAAAAATATGAAAATAACCTAGGGCCAACTGGACGAACGTTACGGTCGCACAATCGTGTAATCGTGCCGTTCACGCTGCCCGCTAGGAAAGAATATTTTCAAGTACAGTAGACTCTACGAAACTTCTCGCTAAGACACTTCTCGTTTCACGATTTCTCCTTTGTGCGCTTGCCCTCACTTCTTGTCTCATATCACGGGCACGCATGCACAGCCGACTACGCCTACTATGCCGAACGCGGCTTAAAGCAGGAGATAGGGTTATCTGACACTTCCTGTAAGCAATGTGCCGTTGAATGTTTCAAATTGCGAAATTTATGATAAATGAAATTTTAACGAAACTTGTGAAATTTATAGAAACTCAACTTCCAGAGTTATGTTGGAACTTTAAAGAATATTTTTAGGGTTGCTAACGGATTTAAATTTCATTTGATTGAATTGAATGATATGAATAAATTCAATTCCTACTTATTTTTTCAAATCTTTTATTTAGCTTAGTTTATTAACGGCTGACGTATTGATACATTGTTTTAGTACAGGCATCTGAAATTACAAGAAACTGCAGTTAAGAAATTAAAAAAAATTATGTATAAAATATAAATAAGTTCTATGTACGAAATTTATAAAATGTGTTGAATTGAATTATTACCAATCATGATCAAAATTTCAAACTTAGGCGCTTTTATTGGTATCTCGCAAGTATCTGTATGTTAGGTTATGTTAGTTTTGCTTCTGTTTTTTGACTCAGTTTATTTGATATTAAAACAGTTTTGAAATTAAAAAAAAGTCAAGTGCAGTTCTCATAATTAAAAAACTAATTTTAAATGTAAGTTAGGCATTTCCATCGATAATTATTATAAATCTAGCTAAAAATGCTAAAATTTCGAAAGTTTCACTGAATTTGAAACTTTTCATTGAAACTTTCAGTTTAAAGTTTCAAATAGTACAAATTTCTGAAATGGCGCAATGCTACTTCCTGTTCGCTTCCCCTACAGCTCCGAAAATGAGAAGTGTCGTAGAGTATACTGTCTTTGAAATATCATTAATCAAATTGTAACTTATTGTAATTTCGTCTCACACTAACCCCTATCGACCCTACAGGAGTAACATGTTCAAATAATTTAACAACTGCTCTTCATGCATGTTTAATGAAAGGAAGAGCATGATACGTAATGTTTCCAATACACAACTCCACCCAGGAGGAAATTTACCACCGGCAAAGTGCCGCGCTAGTACCGTCAAGGGGTAGTACGGGGCCAGTGAATAAGATTGGTACTGGCGTAGTACTGGTGAACCCCCTAATGAGAACTAAGTTCTGTACTGACTTGCAATACTGGGCCAGTATTTACTGTGGTTTGCTGGCGCGTTAAGGCTAAATGCCCTAATGATACTTGAGTTATGTATTGATATGCAGTACTAGGTCAATACGCACTGATGGTACTGGCGCCCTACTAGTAAAAGCCATAATGATAATCAAGTTCTGTACTGATTTGCAATATTGTCCACTACATGCCGTTGGTACTGACGTGTTATTAGTCAAATGACTAATATTAAAAGAGATCAGTGAGGAAAAGATCAGTATGAGCTAAAAAGTTAGTGGTAAAAATAAAGCAACTTTCAAAATCTAAAAATGTATATATTATTCGATACTTAAGCTAGATTATAAAACATTTTTTTAACAGTAATGAACTGCTGTTCGCAGTAATAAGTTTGTCACAGTTCGTTTAAATTTTCATCATTAGTTACTGTTTCGATTCTTCTTACTGCCTTCTCCATCTCCTGCATTAGAGAACCAGCGAGTGATGGCAACTAAACTCGAATTCTAAAGTTCAAGACATTAGAACTTAACATTTTAAATTATGAATAGAAAACATTTAAAATACTACAAATTATCACTTTCAATGTTTTTTATTTTTAAATTGTAACCGTTCAAAGTAAAGTTCATTAAAAGACTTGCAAAATTTGATTTGAATTATAACTTTTAGGACAAACTTTTATTAAAATGTGAAGCATTTGAGAGCCTCGAAACAATGAATTGCAAACTTTTAAACTGTTGAGGCTTTTAATTTGAAATTATTCTTTTTTGAACGATTATCAATGAGGAATATCAATAACTACAAACTATACTATATGTCTAATTGTGGGAATAAAATATATTTTTCTTAATTCAAAATACACGCTTCCCATAATGTTTTCACTAAACTGTTTGATTACTTACTTATCTGAGGGATATCATGTTTCATCAAAATACAGATACATGTAGTTGGCGAAAGCTGAAATAATTTGTAGCCGGTTGAAACTGCTCAATCGAAGAAGTCGATCGATAAGTGATAACTGTGAAGAAAGATAATAATAAGAAATAAATAGTTTAATTTTTTTTTTTTTGAAAAATTGACTTGAAACACAATAATAATTTAGACACGAAATTAAGTCGACAGGAGTTGCAAATATTTACAAATCATTTGTAAAATTACAAAATTGTACAGGTACGTGGAAAGGTACACAAGGCACATCGTGATGAAGTTAGTAATTAACAATGCTATAAGTTCACCATTTTCTGAAATTAGTATTATTTGCATCGAATATCGATGAATAAAAGCTATACTAGATTTCTTATTTTATAAATAAAAACAATAAAAACTCAAACGTACAAAAACATAAACTAATACATTCAATCTGTGTAATGCGACTGACTGTCGACGTTTCTCAACTCGAAATACAAGTTTCCCATTATTCCTATACTAAAATGTTTGCTCACTCATCTTTCTCAGCGATATTTCATTCAAGTAAGGCATGGTAATACATAGAATACACATATAAAATTGGAGAAATTCGAAGTCGGTCGAAACTGCGATCAAAGAAGCTCTGAGCGTGGTTTCTTCGCTGTCTTTCCTCCTTCGTTCTCGTCGATCGATAAAGGAACACTAGTTTCACATGGACGTGTTAACGCAATACTCTGTCTCCTTATATCTGCTGAACGCAGCCGAAAACGCGTCCATGTAAAACTAGCGGAAGCCATGAAGAAAGACAACCTACGTGGCGAGGCGTCTTTCGGTGCGGTATCGTGCCCAATTACTGCGCGAGTAGTAGAGCCATTATCTAGCCAACCACTGGCTGAACTCTTATGTCGATTGTCAATCAGCTCTTGAAGTTGGTATGTGGCGAGTAGTACGCCAATCGCTGGTGAAACTCCTGTTACGATATTTCACCAGTATTACATATTACTCCTAAGCCATTAGTAGGCCAGTATGATGCCAATCGTGGGTTTAAATCTTCTTTAAGTATTTGACCATTAATACGTAACAATACTGCGCCAGCCGTAGACCCAGTATCAAGCCACCCACTGGCTAAACTCTTATGTCGGCTGTTAATCAGCATTTAAAAGTTGGTATGTGGCCAGTAGTACACCAATCGCTGGCGAAACGCCGGTGCCACTATTTCCCAAGTAGTAGATACTACTCCTAAGTCAATATTAGATTTGTATGATGCCAACCGTTGTTTGATCTCTTGTGTCAGTATTTAACCAGTAAAACGTAACAGTACTGCGCCAGTAGTATACCAGTATCACACAAGCCGTTGGTGCATCTCCTGTGTCGGTATTTCGCGAGTGGTGACGGTCAGTACTGGGCCAGTTGAAAACCAGTATGGCGCCGACCGTTGGCGGAATTATTGCGTTAGTATTCTAACAATAATGACATTCAGTACTGAGCCAGTCGTAAACGAAAACTATGCCGATGGTTGGCACACTAATAATAGCCAGTACTGGTATTTATTCTGTATTCCAACTGGCGCGGTACTGCGCCGGTAATGAACTCTGGCTAAAAAATAAATTTAATATATGAATGTCAGCTTGCCCCAGGATCAAGAATGTGGGTGTGGCGATATTGTGCTTACATTGCTGTTGTTTTTTTTTAAATTTTGTATTTAATTTTCTAGTGTTTATTTCAAATAAGAAGAAAACGAATGGCCTCTGCCTGTGTGAAGTATTGAACGACTGGTTTATCCATCCTCGTTGAATGCATGGAATTTTCTTGGCTTCATTCAAGTTGATTCTGTATCGTCCCCAAAATTTAAAAGTTCTCGATCGATTGATTCACCGGCTTGTTCTGATAGTGAGTTCAACCCTTTTTTAATATAATTATAATTGAAAAAAATAAGAAATTCAAAAAAGAAGTGTACAAAAATATGAAGAATGAATCCATTTCAAAGCAGTAATGCGTATTTCTATTTTGTGCTTTGTTGTACAAAACATTCTAATTTTTTCTTTAAACCTCTATATCTTTTGACCTAATTGAGATATTTATCATTTTCACTTCGATTCTAATAGCATATATTGTCAAACATTGTTTAGCCTACATCATGCCGATAAGATGCCTTTCTTCTATTGTTTGAAACTTTTTTCAAATATTTGGAAGAAGAAAAAAGGTGAGCTAAGCCATTTTTGAGACTGGGAGAATTTTACTCTTCTTTAAAATGTTTTTTTTTCGCGTAAACTATGATAGATATCGCAAATGAAAAATAGATATTTTTCATGCGGCTTTTTTAGACCTGCAAACTTTTAGCTTAACATTTTTTTCATATCTGTACAAGTTAAAAAAAAGGCAAAAAATTTAAAGCTGATTTTATGATATCTCAATGAGGACAAAACCTATAGAGGTTTAAATAAACAAATTCGAGTTTTTTGAATGACAAAGCACAAGATTCAAATACAGATAACTTTTTAGAAAAACAATTTTTTTGCAAAGCGGAAAAATACGTAAAATCTAATTTCCTTTAAAAAAAAAAAAACATATTTTGTCTCACAGAGATTCTGCGATTTCGAGTGTAAAACCCTGCCAGGCTTGAAATTGATTCGGTCTGAAAAAACAAATAAGGCCGCATTATAACAAAGCCTACGTTGCAGGTCTTAGGAGAAGCTGCGAGTCATATACTAAATTCATTTTTAATGTTCGTTGAGCATTTTCAAAATATTGCACATTATGTTTTTCCTGGTATTAAAACGCATTAAAAGCTGTGAAAATTAGTGATCGATATTCAACAACTCCTCGAGTATAACACATCTATGTCCGTGAGCCTCACCTATATGAGAACCACAGAGAAGTGATATTCTCCCGGCGCGTTTTTCCAAATGTAGGATCGCGATATTTCCCGCGCTGGTATCGTCCCCACTTTTTGTCACAAGGCGTTTCTTGGGCCTTTCCAGTGCTCGTAACGAGTGCCCCGAACTCTTCTACGCATGCTTCGCGCTCGGTCTCTGATTCGTTGCTGTTTTCGCGCAATTTGAAATGCTAAAAAATAACATTTTTATTGTTTATTATGAATAATGTCATTTTAACTTATATAAATGTTAAATAGACCGATATTAATGAATCTTGATAAAATTAAAATTTATTAAGTGCATACTGCGTTATGGTTGTTGTGTTATGGTGTATATCGGTCTAATAAACATTTGTATAAGTTAAAATGACATTATTCATAATAAGCAATAAAAATGTTATTATTAGCATTTCAAATTGCGCGCGAACAGCAACGAGTTAGAGACCGAGCACGACGCATGCGTAGATGAGTTTGGGACAGTCGTTACGAGCCCTGGGCCTTTTTTGAATTTCGGATAGCGATTTGAGACAGTTACGAATTACGGCAATTGCTTGCCGATATTCGACCATGATGCAATATTTTATCTGAGGCAGGCAGAGCGCTTCACTAGGTTTCCCCGTATCCCTATTCTGTCTAGTTACCATTATTGCTACTTTATCCTCCTTTTCTGTAATAATATAGCTGTCTAGATATCATTTTTAGGAGCGAGTTACAATTAGTTTGGTCTAATTTGCTAAGTTTTATGTCCACTTCACTTTTTAATTTGGTCGAAAAGTTGAAAATTCAAAATTTAATCGTACCAAAAATAATGAAAAATTCAAAATTTCCATTTTTTTTCAAACCATGCAAGAAACGAAAAAAAAATAAATTAACTAAAATTGCGCACCTGAAAAGGTCTACAAATTTTTTATGAATCACTTTTCGATAGGACTCGTTGTTTCTTGTTTTTTGTCGTAAAAAACGCGCAGTAGTTTTTTTTAATCGTAAAAAACAAGTTTAAAAATATAAAAAAATTATAAAAACAAGGAAATAAGAATTAGTATGATTTAATTTTTATGCATATTCTAAATTGTAATGATATAAATTTATTGAAATGATACATGTTACAGCGCAGATTGGCATGTAATTTAAAGCAAAATAAGAAACAAATATTAAAATAATCGTGATAAATACAATTTCTTTTTTATTTTTCAATATCTGAATAAGCAATCCCAGGCAGAGTTACATAAAAATGTATTATATTTGATATAAAAGTGTTAAGTATAATGTTTAAAAGTTGAAATTTTGGACACGAATGCGGGAGAAATGCAGAGACCGAGCGGAATGCGAGAGCCAACAATCGCGCGACGTAGGGGTGCTCAAACACTCGAGCTAAGCTCTTTTAACAAAAGAGAAATCACAATCACAAAATAACAGTGCTGGATAATTTGAGTCCCAATTAAAAAATCTTTTTCTCAAGAATGTGCGAAAACATAAAGAACGAGCGCGTAGCGCAACTTAAATACATAATCGAGCATGAAGCGCCAGATAAATGAACAATCGAGCAAGAAGCACAAGAACCAGCATTCGCGCACCCTAGACGGGCTCACACTCATAAGCGAAGTAAGCCGCATTATTTATTTATGTTTATCTCAAGGAATATTTCTTGGCCGTATATGTTTATGTGTTTTATTTTATTGTGTGATTTATTGTTTTATGAATCAAAAGCCTGTACTATTAAATTTTTTCTGTGAAAAAATATTTCACTCCTTTGCTCCACAACACGGGAAAAACCTGGGTGAAGGAGGGTATCAGAGACTGTAGAAACAATACCGTCCGCGTGGGATGGACCTCTATTAGTTAGAAACAAGAACTAAAGCATTTCAATTTTTCTGGTTTTCGTCCGATTCAGCCAGCGAACGCACAATGCACCAGTATCGAGAAAACATTGATTTTCCGAATACAGAAGAGCAATCTCACATAAACAACGCATGCTGTTCGATGCTGGTATACTAGCAATTCGGAAGTTTGGGTCTAGCTAGTAGAATGCTCCTGCATGCGGAGAATCAATGTTGTGTCGATAACTCGCTCGTGGAATGGAATGGAACTATTCTAGCTCCACCCTCAAAACGTTAGAGGTCCAGCCATCGCGGAAAACATTGGCTCTGCAGTATCTGGTGACCTCCTCTGCCCAGAATTGTTTCCGTGTGGGAATCAAACCACAGGTTTGCCGATGGCCGGTCGGGTTCTCTTACCACTAGGATTTCAATTGTTCTAACTGCAGTTTCTATGGCTCCTAATATTTCAGCATTTTTAAGTTTTAGTAGTGTTCCATCTCTTGGTTTAATAAGTTTCTGTTACCAAGTATTACTTTTTTCGCAGAAGTGGTTTGCATCTATTTACGCACAGTGTGTGCGCCTCAACAAAAATCACTAACTACTAAACTCTTCTCCTTTCACGAGCTAGACTCTAACCGCTGTAATAAACCGCTTTTGAATTACTTCGGAGCCACATCCTATAGGCTCACTACGTTGTGCATCAGCACCCTCCTGGTTGACCTTCGTACCTCGTCTTGTGGCTTCTCTTGGCTTTCTCTTCGGGGCTGCTTCCCGGAATACCGCAAGATATATCCTCGGATATATCCACAGTCCTGTCCGATCCTTCGCACTTTGCTTCAAGGTGCTTGTAACCCTGGAAGCGATAACAGCTAAGAGCATCCACCTTCTTTTCCACTCAGAAGGACACCCAGCCGACCTTAAGATGCTCTATTCGAAACACCCCGGTGGCCATCTCCTCTCGTATCTGTACGTAGGCCTTTAGACTTCACCTAAAAGCTTTTGTGGTTAAAATGTATGTAATCTCGTCAGTCCTATGTTCCCCAAAGTGTCTATTCAAGGCTTCTCCCACCGCTTCCACCTCCATCGTCGTGTCGAGGTCGAGTAGCTCCACATTTATACTGGAAATAAACTCGCACGTTTTTTTTCCAAAACTACAGCTTTGATGTTATTTTTGATAATTTTCAAGACCCCGGCGTAACTCACCCCTTACTCTGTTTGTTGAGAACCCCTTCAGGTCGCGCACGCCTTGTATTCTCTTTCTTCTTCAGCGTTTTGATTGCTGACTGGATGACCCGATCCCCGTAACGCTCATGGCAGACTCGCTTGTCCTTTTGCGGTTGGCCGATGCAAAAAGCTATATTCCGCCCGCTCTGAAGAAGGCCGTACTTGATACAATAAATAGAACTTTACTTCTTAGCTTGAACTCTGTGGAATATAGAAAAGACGGAATTGCAGAAGAATACGCGAGAGAAATAAAATACAGGTTTCAGGGAAAGGGATAAGAAGGTGGTTGAGGTGAGGTGTGGGATTGGGGATGAATAGTTAAGTTACACGTGTAAGGGTTGGGATAAGGAAAGGAATAGTAAATAGTAAATAGTGAAAGGAATAGTAAATAGAAGAGTTTTAAAGTTCTTTTACCTTTAAACTGCGTAAT
Source organism: Belonocnema kinseyi (assembly GCF_010883055.1). Taxonomy (NCBI): domain Eukaryota; kingdom Metazoa; phylum Arthropoda; class Insecta; order Hymenoptera; family Cynipidae; genus Belonocnema; species Belonocnema kinseyi. The sequence continues at coordinate 108,405,295 of NC_046660.1, read as the reverse complement.
TGTGGTGCCTAAAACCAGTATAATTGATGAAAAGAAGGACAGTGCAATTTTTTAGTATGTTGAAGACGAATTAAGTGTTTATATAAGAGAAAAAACGCCGATGTGGGAAAATCTTCTGTCGCTGGCCCAGCTAAGACCTGACCATCTGTGTTTCCGTCTCGACGCTGACCAAATTGTTTTCTAAGTAGCGCCAGTCTTGGGGCACACCAGACCAGTGATTGTCTGAGACGTGGTTATAGCTGAAATTTTACCGCAATTTTGATGGGAGTGGATGCAGATTTTTAAATTAGCACCCGCACCGGGTGAAATCCTGCAGTTGTCCTTTTGAAAAACTTTTAATTA
>NC_046660.1:108403322-108404853 GCF_010883055.1 Belonocnema kinseyi | reverse complement strand
ACAGTTAACTCGTATAACAACTTAAATTGTTATAATTAATTTGATTAAGATTTGAGGTTGCGCATGGAGGATGAATGCGATTTTATGCTCTATATAATAGTATTTTATTGAGAAAATATTCCTATTATAATTTTACATGTTATTTTTCCCTGTGCTAGATTAAATTTAATAAAACAACTCTTTGGTTGATGCCGTAGTAAAATCATATGCGTAAAATATCGGTTTTTCCGTATTCAAAGTTTTAATAATTTTTAAATTCGTATATGTAAGCCGTAGCTAAATAATCTTTTATACTGAAAGAAGAAGACTCAACTCTTAAATAATTTCGCTCGATATCTTTAGATTTTAACCTTTCGTGGTTCAATGAACTCTATTCGCATACAGGTGTCTGCACTGGAGACTCTTTTGTTACATTTACTGTTTTTAGTAATCCGCAATAATCATCTATGATCGTTTTACTTTCTAACAAAAGAGGCTCAATAGCAACTCATAAATTTTTACACTTCGCTTTTGTGTGGTGTCCTCACGCAGGCCAAGAGGTGCCACCTGTCCACTAGGACTATGTTCACACGCTGTTTATATCATAGACCTGAGTCGAGTCACTCTCGGACTATTGGCACTCGCCTACCTGACCTACGAGTATTAGGACGAGGGAAGGCAAGTTAATGCTTATGGCTTTATTTGTTATAATCTGGATATTTCCAGTTTTGGAGGTACTACCTGTACAATTTTATTCTTTTAAAAGGGAAAGTCTCTTAGACTCAGGCTGTATAGAAATATTCTCTTGCTTCGCATCGAGATTTAAAAATTTTCTTGACCAGATTTAGAGAGGTATACTCCCGTCAGCCCATAAAGAATTAAAGTTCTCGAAACAAGACTTCGTATTTCAAAATCCAACTTACTTGACCAAGGTTAATGGGTATACCATGCCTTGCTCTTCGAAACGTTTTCCGTCAGAGTTCAAATAATGTCCTTTTTGGGACTTATAAAGTTTTCTATAAAATGGCTCTTGAAGCGCAAAATCAGAGTTCCCGGAGGAAAAATTAGATAAGTGTAGCGTATAAAAGGCAGAGCGGACTTTGAAAAAGATTACTCTGGGAACCAGGTACACAAGCTATACTAGCTTCCACCTCGGAGTTCTTTTCTCTTACAAATATTCTGTAAACTTAGGTTTTTAGCCTAAGTTAGCACAATACTAGAAGATACTTGAGGTTGGTTAGTCCTCAGAATCCGTCTTGGTCGCGCTGCCCTTTTTAAAGGCCGCGCCCCATCTTCTGGCTCTTACGCAACATAAAAAAGTGTTTTAGAGGGAGGCTTCGAGTTTGCACTCAAGGAATGCCCTCTAGCAATGCTATGCTTTTCCTTGCTCTCAGCACGGTATTAAGAGTTGCATAAGCGAAGGCTTCAAGCTGCAACTCGAGGGTTACAACGTATATATACAGTCTGTCAAGTTAAAGCGTGGGTGGCTTTACTCGCAGTCGGTAAGGTGTATCGACATGATTTTGGTGTCAAAATATTAAGAAGAGCTCCC
>NC_046660.1:108397876-108403222 GCF_010883055.1 Belonocnema kinseyi | reverse complement strand
AGGGAGCTCTTCTTAATATTTTGACACCAAAATCATGTCGATACACCTTACCGACTGCGAGTAAAGCCACCCACGCTTTAACTTGACAGACTGTAATTAAATTGTTGCATTAGCTACATTGGCCAATAATCCTCACGTTAGTACACGAGAAATTGCTCGTCATTCCGGAATGTCTCAGAGCAGTGTTTGGAAAATTTTAAAACGTAATACATTTCATCCGTATCATTTCTCTTCACATGAAGAACTTCATGGCGTTGATTTTCAAAATTTGGTAGCTTTTTGTCAGTGGGCACCTGAAAAAATACAACAAAATCCTAACTTTTTTCCTTCTGTCTTTTTTTAACCATGGGATAGTTAATCGCCACAACATGCACTACTGGAGTATTGAGAATCCGCAGTGGCTTCGTGAAGTCGAACACCAGTGTCCATGCACTGTCAACGTATGGTGTGGAATAATTGGAAAAAAACTGATAGGTCCCCATGTTATCGAAGGCAGCTTAAATGGTCCAAAATATCAAAACATTTTAGAAAATGAACTGCCAATATTAATTGAAGACTTGAGCTTAGAAATACGGTAGAATATGTGGTTTCAACATGAGGGTTATCCAGCACACTATTTGGCGGTAGCACGACAAGTTCTTGATCGTGATTTCAATGGTCGTTGGATTGGTAGAGGCAGTCCAATAAATTAGCCTGCAGCATCGCCATATCTTACTTCACCAGATTTCTTTTTGTTGTGCTATCTAAAAGACAGCGGACGATTCTGCAATACTCGAAATTAGCCTTAAAACAAACCACTACTTTTAGCGTAACCCAGGAACAACGACGTGGACGTAGCAGTTTTCTGTTCCCTTCGAGGTGCTAGATTAACATGAGTACCCTAGCCTCTCACGATTCAATGTACGCAGGGAACCATCTTTTAATTAAAGTAAGTGCTCAAAATGATGACATTTGGTTTCAATGCACTTATTAATCCGTAATTCAAATGAATTTACTCAACGAAGAAATGTATCTTCTTGAATTTCAGCACATGCACTTGTAATTCGGTCAATCATATTCTCAGGTGTTGTTGGTTTTTCTTTCTACACTTTGTCTTTCAGATAGCGCAAAAAAAAAAATCTGGTGAAGTAAGATCTGGCGATCTTGCAGGCCAATTTATGGGAACGCCTTTACCAATCCAGTGACCATTGAAATCACGATCAAGAACTTCTTGCGCTACCGATCAATAGCGTGCCGGACAACCATCATGCTGAAACCACATGTTCTGCCGTATTTCTAAGCTCAAGTCTTCAAGCGATATTGGCAGTTCATTTTCTAAATTTTTTGGATATTTTGGACCATTTAAGCTGCCTTCGATAACATAGCCACACAGAAAAAAAGTTTGCGGATCTGGTTATAAGACACACGTATTCCTATGGATTTTGGGGCGCTGAATTCAAATTCGGTATCAAAAATCACCCATCACATCATGGTTAAGCCATAACCTCAAAAAATAACGAGTAATCATGCACTCAGACAAACAAATTTCAAAATAATGCCAGTGATGCAAATTTTCACTTTAAAAACATGTTGGCAACTGTGAAGCATCAACCCTTGCCTGATATCAACTTATTTAACATAACTTTACCCAACAAAACCTGACCTCACCTAATCTAAATTAACAGAAATTTATTGAACTACACGTAAAGCTCTGGAAGCATATTTTCGCAGTAGAAATGTGTGCTACATTGAATGGGTCAACTCGAGTCTAACCTAGAAATAAATCTAACCAAGCCTAACCTAACCTAACCTAACCTCACGAAACACAATTAAACTGATTGTGTTGTCCCGTTGTGTTTGCGGTACCGTTTCATTCAGCTTTGGCTTAACCTACATAGAGGTTTAACCTAGCCTAACCTAATAAAACCTGACCTAACCTAACGTAAGCGTAACCCTTCGCATCGTTCCTTCGAAGAAAAAAGGACACGTTATAGCAGGCAGAAAATAGACTGAAGAAGGTCTATAAATCAATTTAATTACGATAAAAAGCAAGATAAAATGTAAACACGAAAGATAGTATAAATATATCCCTTAAGTTTAAGAAAAGCAGAGAGAAAAAAATTTTGAATAAAACTCTTATTCATTTGCATGTTTAAGTTACAGTTCTACATTTTAATTGATACAAACATTGTCAGGTTAATTGAAATTGGGTCATTTCTACTTGTAGTTCTAAGTTTCTTCAAATTAGTAATGTGCGTCTAAATTTTTAACCACCTGTAGTACAATGAAATAAATTTTATTGTGTTACAAAGGGAACACTCAAGTTAAGTTGTGTTGCGTTAAGAAAAATTTCGTTAGGTTCTGTTAAGTTAGATTCATTTGTAGGTTAAGACCGAGTTAACCTATTAAATATAGCACCCATTTAAGACTGAGAACCTTACGCCTACATAGCTACACGTGTGGTTGAATTAAATTCGGCTAGGTTAGGTTAGGTCAGGTTTTGTTAGGTCAGGATGGGTTAAACCTCTATGTAGGTTAAGCTGCAGCTGAATGAAACGGTACCGCAAACACAATGGGACAACACAATGAGTTTAATTGCGTTACGTGAAGTTAAGTTAGGTTAGGTTAGGTCAGGTTTTTTTAGGTTAGGATAGGTTTGACCTCTTTGCAGGTTAAGCCCAAGCTGATTCAAACGGTACCGCAAACACAACGGGACAACACAATCAGTTTAATTGTGTTTCCTGGGGTTAGGTTAGGTTAGGTTAGGCTAGGTTAGATTTATTTCTAGGTTAGGCTCGATTTGATCCATTCGATGTAGCACACATTTGCTACTGGCAAAATGTGCCTCCAGAGCTTTACGTGTAGTTCAATAAATTTCTGTTAATTCAGGTTAGGTGAGGTCAGGTTCTGTTGGGTACTGTTATGTTAAATAAGTTGATATCAGACAAGGGTTGATCCTTCACAGTTGTCGACATGTTTTTGAAGTGAAAATTTGCATCACTGGCATTATTTTGAAATTTATTTGCCTCAGTGCATGATTTTTCATCATTTTTTGAGGTTATGGCTCAACCATGACGTGATGGATGATTTTTGATACCGAATTTGAATTCAGCGCCCCAAAATCCATAGGAATACGTGTATCTTGTTATCAGATCCGCACACTTTTTTTGTGTGGCTGTGTAATCTGTGGACCGATCAGTTTGTTGTTAATTATTCCACACCATACGTTGACAGTGCATGGACGCTAGTGTTCGACTTCACGAAGCCACTGCGGATTTTCAATACTCCAGTAGTGCATGTTGTGTCGATTAACTATCCCATGGTTAGAAAAAGACAACTCGTCAGAGAATAATACATAACGAAAAAAGTTGGGATTTTGTTGTATTTTTTCAGGTATCAACTGACAAAAAGCTACCCGATTTTGAAAATCAACGCCATGAAGTTCTTTATGTGAAGAGACATGATACGGATGAAATCTATTACGTTTTACAATTTTCCAAGCACTGTTTTGAGACATTCCGGAATCACGAGCAATTTCTCGTGTACTAACATGAGGATTATTGGCCACTGCAGCTAATACAACTATTTAATTATTTTCTCCAGTGATTTTTGTTGTACGGGTCTTTTTCTTAGGTTGAACACTTCCATCGGCAGAAAATGTTGTAATAGTACGATAAAGTGAAGCACGTGACACAATTCTATTTGTGGAATGCTGAGCGTAGAGATTTACAGCATTATCGAGGGTTCTTCCAGCTTCGCCATACACCAGAATCCTTACAATTTTTTCTCGTTCGGTTAGATACTCCATTGTAGTGTTCGGAATAATCTTTGATCTGACTAAAATGAGTTTTGTCTTAAATTTATTTTTTTCTAATTTACCGTATCTAAGGGAAGAAAAAAGTAAACACTTTCGTGATGTTTTGATAGCCTCCGCTGACTTAAAACTAAAATTATGCCAGAGCTAAAATTTAAGAATATTCAGGAAACACTGTTAATGTAAACGTATTACTTAATAATTACTTCTCAAGATCGGACATACGTTTTGGCATGCCTTTCAAAGTAATAATTACCAAAGAGATCCTAAGCTCTATTGCCCTTATTTTTAACCGACTTTAAAAAGAATGAGGTTCTACCTATGTTCGTCACGATGAATTTTTTATTATGTACGAGTTTTTATTGCACTCGTTCTACAATTCTGTAGCGATTTGAAAAATTCTTTTTTTCTGTAGTCAGTTATGTCACAATGAATGTGGTGCATTTTTTTATTGTTAATGTATTGCAGAATTGTAAGCGTGCATTCTCAGTAACCTAGGAGAATAGATATAAGAAGACCAATCTGTAATGCATGGACTTCACCAAAAACGGTCACTTTTCTGTTGCCAGAAGTACGCACTCACACATGTGTAAAATCACACATACGTATAGTTCAAAACTTTCAGAGCGTGGCGTGCCAACCGCAGTTTAAAAAAATATGGCAGACTCCATTGTTTTGTTTTGACAGGTCGCTTGAGAAAACAAATAATTAATAATCAGACAGGATTTTGTAAAATGTTCGTGTAATAAAAAATGATTCGCCATGGGAGAGGTAGGTAGTATGTTTATGAAAATATCAAATTACTTTTATTAACACTATGCGTGCGACAGGTATTCGACGCGTTCGTAGCAAAAACAATAAACATACAACTTACACCACTTTGAAAGTCTTGTACACTATACACTTGAAACCACACTTATTGGAAACTTTCGCTTTTATACAGCGATTTTTAATTTCAACATCCTTGCCTTTATTCACAAACTATTAGTTGTTCGATCATTATTTATTTACATTTGTGTCGCGTTCATCGGCGGCCATATTTTTTTCAAGTTCGATTGGCATGACACGCTCGGAAAGTTTTGAAATATACGTAAGTGTAATTTTGCACATGAGTGTGTGCGTACTTCTAGCAACAGAAAAGTGTTCATTTTCAGTTCCACTAGTTTGGTCTCCTTACGTCCATTCTCCATGCTCAGTATCAGTAAAATGAAGAAAAAATGAATTGTATCAATTACAGCGCCATCCATCGCAAAACGAGAAAATGTTTTTAGACAAATCGTATGCATTTTTATCCAGAATATCTCAATATGCAATCAAAAATAAGGGTTCCCATTTAAGATTTCGAACTTGCCCAACCCCTACCCCCAGAGGGTGGTGTGGGGGAACCGATTTTAACAACAGTTTATATACTCCTCAGAGTAATTAAATTTTAATTCAAAACAATTTTTCATAGAGTGCCCATTTTTCGAGATATTTGAAAGTTTCAAGTTAAAAACTTCACGCTGTATATACGGAGAGAGAGAGAGAGAGAGAGAGAGAGAGTGAGAGAGGAG
>NC_046660.1:108396404-108397776 GCF_010883055.1 Belonocnema kinseyi | reverse complement strand
TAAAACGTCTATTTGTATTGCCGTTATATATGCAATCTATTACGTGTACTACGGCTCGATAAGCAAAATCAGCTTTGTGACCCTTTGTCTGCTTGTATTCAATTATTTTCTGATACAGTCTGGTAATTAGTCAGCATGGAGACTACTGAAGATTCTAAACGTTATAAAGACCCTTCAAATGGCCTTTGCTCGTATCACTGCCACATGCAGGCGCCACACAGTGGGTCTACATGGGATTTCCGCGGACAAATTATGCTAGAAGGTACAATTCCCAACGGGCTTTGATCCTTTTTTTATACTCTTTAGCACTAATTATATAAGAACCTTGCAAAGGCTGTTTTTAGAATTGCTTTCGTTTTTGAAACAAACATATATTTTTTCATTTTGTTAGTTAAATGAAATTTAATTCGATACGTCGCCATGGCGTCAATTGTTGAAATAACAGATATTAAATCCCATAGATGTTCTTCAGATGTACGCGCGGTTATGAATAAAGAATTTGTCTGTGGGCAACATTTGCTAAGTTTGTTTATTGAAAAAATGCATGTACTTATTTTTACGGTTTTTTTTTATTTTGGTCTTAAACCTTTACACTTTGTCTTAATATTTCTCCTTAACATTAGAAAAACCGAGGGGTCATTTTTTATCTTTTCCCACTTCATCACTTCATGACTGTTTATTATTAAATGGTTGTTTGTGTGATATAAATTTTAGTCACATACATAAAATGCAGCTGTAATTTAAATTAAGTTTACCTAAAAAGAGCAAGGGGTGAATTTGAGCCATTTACTGCTTTTTTCTCTAAAAGAATCGGTTTTTCATCGCAAACTTTTTTTTATATCAACTCAGTTGCATACATAACGTAAGAAGAAAATCTGTTCGCTCGCTCGATCTTTCTACATACACTTTTTAAAACTAAAGATGAAAGTATCGAAAACAGTAATTTGGTGATTGTGAATTCTTTTTTGTTCAAGCTCCTTCGTCCTTAACAAAAACATTCTCATCACGTATCTCGTGGTTCGCACTCAAGTTTATCCCTGCAGTTTTATATAATTCCCATAAATGTATATTATTATAATTCGTAACTTGCATTGGTATTAAAACAGACGAAGTATCATTGTCCCGTTTGAAAAAATGCCCATTCTTTTAGAAAAATTTTGTTATTAAACGTTTTATTGGAACTTGTATCGTTTTTTGATCAACTGAATTTGCTCATTTCCAATGTTTTCTTTATGATTTAAACTTTACACGTACGATCTACTGATCAGCCTTACCGTTTTTTAACTATCAAATTATGTATATATGTATATGCATACATACATACATGCATATATGTATATATACATATATAGAGAGAGAGGGGGGGGGGGGG
>NC_046660.1:108387751-108396391 GCF_010883055.1 Belonocnema kinseyi | reverse complement strand
TATAGAGACCTTATAAGGGAGTTGCAACGATTGTACCCAGAATATTCTGTTAAACTAATCGTCCTTATCATCGGCGCTCTTGGAGATGCCAAGCTTTCACTCGTTAATATCCTGAAAAGCATCCTTGCGTGTCAACAATATGCTAAAACAATTGCGGGAAACTTGCAGAACGCGGTAGTTCTTGGATCGCTCCATGTTGTCAGAGTGCACGAAACTTTTGCTGGTTCGTCGTCTTGATTCCGCTACAGACTGTAACCACATATCTCACGGTCGTGAGACGTGGTTGTGGCTGAAATTTTACCGCGATTTCTCTGGGAGCGGGTGCAATTTTTGAGATTAGCACCCGCTCCCGTTGAAATCCTGCGGTTGTCCTTATGACAAATTTTTAATATATATATAATTTTTTGGCAATGCATTATTATATTTGAAAATACTTGAAATACTGTGAAAATGTTGCATGAAAAAATGTAACTTTTGGATTTTCCCTTATTTTTTATGCTGTCAAAATTTAATTTTTGATTTGTCCAGAAAATTCAGAAAGTTGTTAGGATAATCTTCTAGGGCATTTAGAAATCAAACTTTTTCTTTTCTTGCCATTTTTTCATATCGTCCGTTAATTGGCTTAAAAGATTCACTTTCGTGTCTTTTTTGGAATTTTGTAAGTGCTATAACTATAATCATTTTTAATTTTATGAAAAAAGTAATTAGATAAATTATTCGACTTTTTAAATACTATGAATAACCGTACACAGAATTTTTTAATTTCGAAAGAATGGTCTCAAAAATACTCAAAAGGCGCTCACTTTTTGAATTTGTATCCAAAATAACTGGCTAACGAACTTGACCTTTAGTTTAGGACCCTAAAAGAGTGTACCAGAGGCCAATCTACAACAAGTACTTTGAACAACTGTACACAGAATTTTTGAATCATGAAAAATGTGTGCTCAAATATTTTCAAAATGAGCTCACTTTTAGTATTTTTAACCAAAATGTTTGACTAATGAACTGGGCATTTAGCTTAGTGCACTAAAAGAGTGAAGGAAAAGTCAATCTAATAGATCATTTTTTCAAAAGTATCGTGCTCACAGACAGACAGGCATACATACAGACATAAAGACAAACATATCGACAGGCAGATGCATATGCAGATAGACACATTTGTAAAAACCTGTTTTTCGGATTCAGGGAGTCTCAAAACGTGGACAATTTGACAAAAACTAGGGAGGTCGAATTTTATATAAATCTAATATCTTCTCTAATAATAATGTAAAAATTATTTATTTGTCAGGAATAATTTTTTGATAGTTCTGTCTTTAGTTTTCATCGTAAAAAAAGCTTTAAAAACCAATTTCAATTTTTTTAACTCCACACACGAGATCAAAAAGAAATTAAAAGATAAAAGTTCTGATAAGAATGTGCCCACGTAGCGGGCACATTTTTTTACTGTCCATCGCGTTTTTCATGATTAAAGCCAAAACTACGCATCCTATCAAAAAGTGATTGATAACAAATTTGTAGATCTTCTTCAAATGCACAATTTTTGTGTATTCTTTTTTACCGTATTTTGTAGTTTGGCCGAAAAATATCATTTTTACATTATTCATTATTTTGTATACTGTCAAAATTAGAATTTTTGATTTTTCAAAAAAAATTCGAAAAGTTTTTAAGATAATCTTGTAGGAGATTCAAGAAGCAACATTCTTCTCCTCGTTCGACTTTTTGAATATTATGAATAACTGCAAAAAGAATTTTTGAATTTTGAAAAAAGTTGCCTCAAAAATATTCAAAATGTGCCCACTTTTTGAATTTGTATCCAAAATGGCTGGCTAATGAACCTGACCTTCAGTTTAGAACACTAAACGAGTTTGCCAAAGGGGAATCTAATAGATTAATTTTTTCGAAAATTATCGTTTTCACAGACAGACATACATTCTTATAGACATACATTCATATAGACATACAGTCAGCCATACAGACATACAGACACATTGTTAAAAACTTTTTTTTCGGATACCAGTTGAATCTTCAAAGGTCAAGTCAAACATTTTATTTGTGTTTTATAATAATGAAAAAAGGGCCATTTCCTGTAGTTTTTCACGCGCTCTCGGCATAAAAGTGCAAGATATAAATTTTGCAGTTAATTAGAAATATTTTTAGAAGTTTTTGTACAAAAAAAATTAAAAAGTGAGTTTCCGCAAATCTTGTATACGAGGTGTGTTCAAAAAGTAAGGTGACTTTTCAATTTTCGCGGGCTACGTACATTCAAGTTTTAAATTTTTTGTTTTGTTGTGTTGTTACACTCGTCACGATTTTCGTTCACAGTTTTGACTATATAGCTCGAGCTGTTTTTCTGGCAGAGGCGTAAAAGGTTAGAAGGGTTTGTTGTGCTCAGCGATTTTCTTCTTTCGAAAAAAATGCAGCAAAGAGTTTACATTAAATTTTGTGTGAAAAATGGAATCCAGTGCTGTAAAACTCTTGAAATGTTGACAGTTGCATACGGTGAGTCTACTCTGAGTAAGAAAAATGTGTATAAGTAAGTGGTACAAGCTGTTCCAAGAAGGCCGAGATATAATAAAATGTTATTGTAGCTTATGTCCTTTCTCCTAGAAGTTAATTTTTTTATTATGTACGTATTTTTATAAAAACAATTTATAACAAATTTCCAGATATTATTTTTTACGATTGAAACAAAAACTACGCGTCCTATCAAAAAAAGTAAATGCGCTGGTAATCGTCTCTGCATTAGTTATCGTCGGAAGGCCCAGGTTTTGTCGTATTACCAGACTTGCTCTTGCCGCTTATGATATGAAATGTGATTTTATGTAAGTTTAAATATCCTTTTATCAAATTAGTATACTCATCTCGTGTGAATTATTGGCTACGCACATGACGATAACTAACGTATTTGCATAATTCGAATTTTAATCTTTAATAAAAATTGTCTGCAATCAAATTACATATTAAATGATCGAAAATGAGCTTTTCTATATCTGCTTTAATCGTTTAAGCCCTTTGAGAAAATAAGAATTGTCTTTTAAGTACAATTATTAGCATTTTTAATTTCCAAATTGGTTTAAGGTGACGATTACTATTGTGCATTTATCTTATTGGTGATAAATTTTTATGAATCTCAATTTTTTTCTGGATGAGAAACTTTTGTGCATACATTTTTTTCATAGCTTGTGCCGTTTGTCCATTCACTTTTTTCATTTTTAATGTTGTTTTTTTTTTGCAAATAAAACAAAAACTACCTGTCCTATAAAAAGAAACTTGTAACAAGTGTGTTGCGTATAAGCATTTTTAATTTTAAATTTGGTTTAAGGTGACAGTTACTATAGTGCATTTACCTTACTGGTGACGAATTTGTATGAGTTTTCACTCTTTTCTGGGAAAGCAACTTTTGTGTATTCATTTTTTTCATAGCTTATTGGATATTGAAAATGGAACTTTTTCCTTTCTTGGATATTTTTTATATTGTGCGTTGCTTGGCCTAAAATGTTCAATTACAATATATATCGTAATTCCTGCGCTATATATCGTAATTATCGCATTATAATAGCGCAAAATCGTGAGTTTTTACTTTCTATACCGCATAATTATGCAATCTATAACGTAAGAATTTAAGTTTATTACGCTATCACATTGTATTTCTTCTTTTGTGATCTCGCGAGGGTTCGAGTACTCAGCAAGCAATCAGAACAAGTTAAAGGTAAAGTTTACATAGATTCCAAGTAAAAGATTCACCGGAACAAAAACGAACCTCGCCAGATAAACTTTACATGAATCGAAGATAATTTCCGATTTTATAGTATTAAATAGTAATAAATAAGTTCCAATTTGTCTATAATGTGATTTATTTAGGAGGAAATATATCAGTAAAAACAAATTTTTTTGTGTTTTTTTTTTCATTGATTCCACATGTTTAACCGAAATTTGCTCACGTCAACAAGACGAAGTTGACGAGTTGAGAATTATTTTTCTAACCCTCAATGAAACTTTCGCCGAAATATGTTTAATCATTAACCGTTGCAGGTCTTACCTACAGAAATTTTTACTTTTTTCTGTGATTGTTTTAAGTCTGGTGTCCCGATTTATAGCACGAATTCATTCATACTCAGCCTTTTCCCCATTACTGCTAAGGACGCCATAGCAGACGACAGCAACAAAATTTAACTTCATTTTTTACATTCTCATCAAGTGAAGGTATTGGATTTGTGTAAAGTTTGACCCCCCCCCCTTTTTTCTGAAATATCCACGTTTTGAGACCCCATGAATCCGAAAAACAGGTTTTGACGAATGTGTATGTTTGTATATCTGTGTGTATCGTGCGTCTGGAGATTTTTAGTTTGTTAGCACGATTACTTTCTAAAGAATTGACAGATTGGATTTGCCTTTGGTATACTATTTTAGTATCCTAAAATAAAGGTGAAGTCCGTTAGCCAACCATTTTGGGTGAAAATTAAAAAAGTAAGCGTATTTTGAAAATTTTTGAGACCACTTTTTTCCAAATTCAAATATTGTCTATACGGATATTCATATTATTCAATCAGATGAACAATTTATCCCTACGACTTTTTTCTATAAAACCAAAATTTACCATAGTTATGGCATTTATAAAATTAAAAAAAACGCCTGGATATTAACCTTTTTAGCCAAATACCGCACGATATTGAAAAAAGTCAAGAAAAGAAAAATATTTCTTTTTTAATTTCTTGCAAGACTGTTTCAACAAATTTTTGATTTTTTTTTTAAATTCAAATTTCGACAACATCAAAACATAATGGCAAATCAAAAATTACATTTTGCGGTTAAACTGTACAAAATAGGTGAAAAGATGGTTAAACAAAAGTTCTGCATTTTTATAAGATCTACAAATTTGATTGAAATCACTTTTTGATAGCATGCTTATTTTGTGTTTTGATTGTGAAAAACGATATTAACCATAAAAGAATCTGCCCGCTGCGTGGGTACATTCTCATCACAACTAATGTTTTTTAATTTTCTTATTCGTCTCATGTGTGGGTTTTCAAAAAATTTTCTTTTTTTAAAATGTTTCTCATCAAGAGAAGGTATTAGATTTGTGTAAAATTTGCCCCCCCCCCCTCTCCCATTTTTATCAAATGTCCACGTTTTGAGACCCCCTGAATCCGGAAAACAGGTTTTTACGAATGTGTCTGTCTGTCCGTGGATGGTTTTTTTGTTAGCACGATAACTTTCGAAAGAATGAACGAATAAAATCCATCTTTGGCACACTTTTTTTAGGTTCTAAAAGAAAGGACGAGTTCGTGAACCAGCCCTTTTTGATAAAAATTTAAAAAGTGAGCGCATTTTGAAAATTTTTTAGACCACTTTTTCCTGAATTTGAAAATTCAATGTACGGATATTTATAGTATTAAAAAGAAAAAAACAATTGGTCCTAATAACTTTTTTCGATCAAAAAAAAATCATCACAGTTATAGGGTTTTCAAAATTTTATAAATCAACCGAAAATCAAAATTGTAATCCAAAAAACGCACGATATGAAAAAAAGTCAAGCGAAGAAAAAAATTTCTTTTTAAAACCCCTACAAGATTATCATAACAAATTTTTGGGATTTTCTTAAAAATCGAAAATTCAAATTTTGATTGCACAAAAACTAATTAAAAATTAAAAATTCCATTTTGTGGACAAACTATGTAGGACCCGAAAAAAGATGAATTAACAAAAAAATGTTCGCCCAAAAAAGATCTACAATTTTGTTATGAATTACTTTTTGATAGTACGCGTAACTCTTGTTTTATTCGTGAAAAATAACATTGCAAAAAAAATAAAATAAAAAATAAATGTGTGGAAAAACGACGAAAGTTATGAGAAAAAATATTCAACGAAACCTGTTTACTATACTTTGACTATACTTAATTAAGTAGACAATTCAGAATATGAAGACTCATATAAATACTGCCATCTAAAAGAGATCTTTTTGATAAAGTTTTTTTTTTCAAGCATTCCAAATGCAAAGAATAAATATCCGAGCGCAAAGCGCGAGATTCAACCGTCGCGCGCCCTAGGCGCACTCAAACTGGCGAGCCGCGCGCGCATTGCGCCATGAGAATGTGCCCAGATTTTTCAGATTTTTTCCTGTGATATTAGTGCATTATAATATCGTACAAAGCTCGGGGCTTGATTGTACGTTATCATATTGCGCTTTCTGGCAATATACAGGTTTTGCGTTATCATTGTGCGATATCTTTTTTTCCGTGTAGAAAGAAAGTGTTCTTAACATTTTTGATAATTGTAAAATGATTTGATGAAACAAATCAATCCTTTCTTCGACCGTTGATATTTATTTCAAATCGTAGATTTTCAAATTATTTATGTCTTACGGTCCAATCGTAAATCGAAAAATAAATATGAGTCAAAAAAACATGTTCTTCGAAACTCAGATATTTATTTAATAGAAAAAAACTCCTTTTGAAACTTCCTGACGTTTCGGTACGCATGCGTACCTTTTTCAACGGTTCTTAACCTAAATAATTATATTAAAGATTAGTAATTTTAGTCTGAAGAAATATGATGGATAATTACGTAGATTTAAATACATTGTTACCTGAGTTGATGATGGTTTAAAATAGTCAAACAGATCAAATTTCAGTCAAAAAAGTAACGTTTAAGTCAATTGTTTTAAAAAAATTAATTAAAATTTAGTCATTTTAGAAGTCTCAAAAATTTCGAGACTTCAATCAATTAGACTACATTAAAAAAATATATATATAGTACGAGAAAAACAAATTAGAGTAGGTTAGCACGGACGAACAGAATTTGACAGTTTCAGAAATACATGAAGAATACGTAATGAACGATGATGTAATAGGCAAGTTTCCATTGAAGTCAGGAAGTTTCAAAATGAGTTTTTTCTATTAAATAAATATCTGAGTTTCGAAGAACATGTTTTTTTGACTCATATTTATTTTTCGATTTACGATTGGATCGTAAGACATAAATAATTTGAAAATCTACGATTTGAAATTTTTGATAATGCTTTAACTCTTTGAATTCATGTCCAAAAAGGCTGGCTAAGGAACTTAAACTTAGATTTAAGACATTAATAGAGTATACCAAAGACCAATTCAATCTATCAATTCGTTCGAAAGTTATCATGCTAATAATTTAAAAATCTACAAACACACGAACACACAGGCAGGCCCATTCGTAAAAACCTGTTTTGCGGATTCAGGGAGTTGTTTATTCCAAAGTTGATTCCCAAGACTATCATGTTAACAAATTATTCACATTATACTGAAAGGCAATTCTCATCAAAACACGTAAAATATATTTTCAATAAAAACTAAGGGAACTAATCATCAGACAGATTTAAAGCCAAGCATATGAAAAATCTAAGAAATCAGTGACTTAATAGTGAACACAATTTAATTTCTGAAAAATAACAATCTGTAAGCTGACAAAATTTCTCCCGCCATTTCAGAAACAAATTTTTCTATTCTTTGATTAAAAATAGCCATTAAGCATTCAGAAGGCTACCCATATAGAAAAATGTTATCGCACTGTACTGTGTTTGCCAAGTCCGCCTTGAGTCGGCACTAGCGCGCCACAGACTGACCTTCCAGTGGTTAGACTGGGATGTAATGCTTGGTTCAACTAGTTTTTGGACATATCGTCAATTTTGATAAAAAATAATTGAAAAAAAATCATATTTTTTACAATCTCATCACGGATGGTATTAGTTCTGTGTAAAGCCCCCCCCCCCTCCGTTTTCGTTAAAGGTCTACGTTTTGAGACCTTCTGAACGCGAAAAATAGGCTTTTGCGAATGCGTCTGGCTCACTGTGTGTGTGTGTGTGTGTGTAGATTTTTTAGTTAACCCCTCGTTTTAGTACGCATACTTGCACAGTAAAGAGCAGATTGTTTAGTAATTATTAGTCTCCGGTTTAATATATTATAGTTTTAAAATAGTTTGAATTCATGCAATTCATGAAATTCAAAGAATTCACAGAATCGACTTAAATCAAGGAAATCACGGAATTAAAGGAATTTTCGGAATTCTCGCCATTCACGGATTCCATTACGGAATTTACGGAGTTTGAGGAATTCGTGGAAAACTGACTTAAAATATCGCAATTTGTACGAAGACAACAAGAAGCACATACTTCCTTCAAATTATAAATTATTACAGATAGTTCAACTAACTAGCTCCAATTTAAATCACTTCATTATCTTCATTATAATTGAAAATAGTGCAGTCGCATATTTATTCACAAGAAACGAACAATTATTTATATTTTGCAAATTTTTCGACGGCAAGCTGTTCAGAAATGTTTAATGTACCACCATGATTTTTTTCAGATTTTTCCTATTATTTTTTCAATAAAAAATTATGCTTCAAAGTTCACTGTTTTTAAAAGCTATCCAATTTCCTTACTTTCCATCAGATTTTCAGATCTGTAAGCTACAAATAATTTTTTGGAATATCACTTTTCGGCTCATTAACACAAAATATTTGCACTTTTAAAATGATACCTCTTTCATTAACCTGCCATTTTTACGTCACATACTTATACAACGTCAAAGCCAGAGGACTCGAATTTTCTCCCCGATAGTAGTGGAGCAACGAGGCTGAAGATGGAGAGTGGCCCATAAATAGATC
>NC_046660.1:108375629-108387741 GCF_010883055.1 Belonocnema kinseyi | reverse complement strand
AGAGCTGCCAGATCGAGCCTGAAATTTACCCTCACCATACTTACCGTTTGGGAGCCGCAAAACAGAAGGTGCATGATTACCACTGTGAGTTCGTGTGCAAGCCAAAAATGCACGATTCGACTTCGGTTTTATGCTGTACGAAGATTGTCGATCTGAAAGCTTCGGAAGACCTCGGTGGTCTTCTATTTAAATCTCGATCCCCATTTGAAAGAAATGGAAGAAATTGGCAAATTTAATGTTTCGCGTGATTCTTTATTTTATGCATAAATCGATTTTGAGGTTATGTTTTCAGGTGTATATTAAGGATGAATATTATTACTATCGTGTAAATGATGAATGATAATATCATAATCATAAAATATAACATTAATTTTAATTAATAGTTGACTGACTTTTAACATAAATAGTTAAACTTTCAACTAAACCAATTAGTTTTAGCTTTCAATTGTTGGAATTAATTGAAACTTTCTTGGAATGTTTTAAAATAACACGCTCAGAGCAAAATCGAACTAAAAAAAATGTTACGGAAAAGAAAAGTAAAAACAGGCGAGAGCAAAAACATCCTAAGAATTATTTGAGAGGTAAAACGACACAAGAATGAAGAGAGAAGATTCTCCCCACTTGGCTGCTGCGAAGACCGCCTCCTGTAAAGCCGAAACTGCGCGAACACGAATCCGAGCTCGCCCGACTTCACGAATGACGATCTAATCAGCTGCTCCTCAAATTTATTCTGGTTTTAAAATTCTGAGTTACCATAGAATCATTACATTTGTTGCGAAGTAGAAAATATTTGCACCATATAATTGAATTTTTTACTAAAATGATACAGAAAAGAATTTTTACTAAAAAGGTGGATTTTTAACGAACGAAATGAATTCTTAATTAAAATAGATGAACTTTAAACAAGAAGAATAAATTTTTACCAAAAAAAGATCAATTGTTAACTGGGAAAGATCAATTTTCTTAGGAAAAGACAACAAATTTTTTAATTAAAAAAATACAATTTTAACCGATAATGATACAGTTAAATTTTTTAATTCCTAAAATTAATTTTTAACAAAATCTTAGAATTTTCAAAAAGACAAAATAAATTATTTTTAACCAAAACAGATAATTTTTGAAACACGAACAATAATTTAATTTAAAAAAAAACATGAACTTTTAATGACTAAAAGCAGTCCATTTTTAAGCAAAAAAATGTAACACAATAGTTCAATCTTAAACGAGAAAAAATATAAATTTTCAACTAGAAAAGATCAGTTTTAAATCAAAAATGATACAGCTAAAATTTAAGTATTAAAAAATGTTTTTTCAACCAAAAAGAATCGAATTTTCAATAAAGGTGTTAAATAATCAACCAAAAGAATGAATTTTTTACCAAAATAGATGAATTTTCAAACAATAATGATAATTTTCTACTAAAAAATAAGAATTTTCACCTGAAAAAATTAAATGGTAAAAAAATCAATAAAATTGTCAAATTTTCAACTTGAAGATTAATATTAAAACTAAAAAAACAAGTATTTAACCAAACATGCAATAGTTCATTTTCAATTTAAAAATTTTAATTTTCGACGGAAATAATGAGTTTTTAACTGAAAAATATAATTTTTAACAAAAAATTTAACAGTTGAATTTTAAATTCAAAATTTAATTTTGAACAAAACGAAAACAATCGAATTTACTACAGATTAGAATTTTGAACAAAGAAGTAAATACACAAACAACAAGAATAATACTCTAACAATTAGATGGATTTTTAACCATATACATACTTGAATTTGAATAAAAAAAGATAAATTTTTAACAAAAAATCGAATTAATAAATGTTTAGCAAAAAAAAATTAATAAAAAAGCAAAAAAAAATTAATTTTAAAATGGAAAGAAGAATTTTCAAAACAAATCAATTTTTACTAAAAAGCCGAAATTTCCACTCAAACAAAATTCTCTTTCAACCAAAAAACAATGAATTTTTAATCAAGGAAAGTAATTTTGAAACAAACATTTTTCTTAAAAAGACGTAGTTTTAAACAAATTTATTTTCAAAAAAACTAATTATCTATAAAATAGGTAGTTTTTAACCATAAATGTCATCGTAACATTTTCAATAAAAAAAAAATAATTTTAAAATTACGAATTTACAAAAAAATTTTAACCAGATAGTTGAGTGTGTTAACTAAAAAAGATTTTTCAACTAGGAAGGGAATAGTTTAATTTTCAGCTGAAAAAAATTTTTTAAACAAAATTATCATTATTTTTAAACAAAAATATCAATTTTCAAACCAGATGGAAAAGTTTCTACCAAAATGATGAACGTTCATCTGAAAAAAACAAACACTTTTTAATTGAAAATTCCATTTTATGCTCAAGGTTTCAGTGGAAAAAATGAAATTTCAACACAAGAATAACATACAAAAAAAATGAATTTTCAACCAAAATGTGTATTCTGTTTCTGTAAAAAAAGTTTAAATAAGTAGATCAAAAATCATCATTCTATCGACAAAAAACGATTTCACTACATTAGTCGATATAAAAATAATGAATTTCATTGTTTATTTAAAACAATTTTTCTCGTTATTCGCCTCAAACGCGAACTGAATTATTAATAGAAACAAATAAGAAAGTCTAACTCTTTTTTACTGAATACATTCCTTTTTAGTTTAAAACTTCTAGTATTAGATTTTTTTGATTGAGGTTTCATCTTTTTTTGTTGAAAATTTTTTTACTTGGTTTAAAATTAACATTCCTGTTAGAAATTCATATATTTGGTTTGAAAATTCAAAGGTTTTGCAAAAAAATCATCTGTTCCGTTAAAGTACTTCATTTTGACATACAAATTTTTTTTAAAGTTGATATTTTTTTCTTTTTGGACTTAAAAAGCCTTTTTGATTGAAAATTGATTTTTGAACTGAAAATTTAACTGTTCCATTTTTTGTTAAAAATGTATCATTTTTAGTTGAAAATTCAACTATGTAGTTGAAAAATTGCCTTGATTGATAGGAAATTATTCTTCTCGTTTGAAGATTTATTTATTTTTTTTAATTCAGTTCTTGGGTTATAAATTCCACTATTTCGTTGAAAATTAATTTTGTTCTTGTTGAATATTTTAATATTCTATTATAAGTTCTTTTTTCGGATAATAATCATTTTTTTACTGCAAATATAACTTTTCCATTTTTGGTTGGAAATTAAACTTTTTTTAAACACTTTCTTTTTTAGTTAAAACTTCAACTGTGTGGTGGAAAATTCATGTATTTTGTTGAATATTCGTCTTTTCATAAGAATATTATTCTTTATGTTTGTACATTCATTTCTTTGGTGAAAATGTAACTATTTTGCTGTTAATTCGATTTTATTAAATTAATTTTTTTAACTGAAAATGTAACTCTTCCTGTTTTGGTTAAAAAGGTATCTTTTTAGTTGAAAATGAACTTCTTTCGTGGAAAATTAAACTATTATGTTGAAAAATAAATTTGAACTATTCTATTTTTGGTTGAATACTTATTTTGTAGATTGAAATTCATTTCTAAAGTTGAAAGTTACTTTCGTGTTTGCTTCAAAATTCGTCGTTTTTAGAGAAAATTAATTTCATTGGTAGAAAATTCTTTTGTTATTAGAATATTATTCTTGTTGTTTGTGCATTTACTTCTGTGCTTAAAAATTTATCTATTTTGTTGTAACTTCGATGGATTTGTTGTTGTTCAAAACTGATTTCTTAAATTGAAAATTTAACTGTTTCATTTATGGTCTAAGATTTATATTTCACGTAAGAAATTAATTTTTTTATTGATAATTTAACTATTTTGTTGAGAATATGATTGTTTTTGTGCTGAACAAAAATTCAACTGAAAATTTATTTCGTTTTTCATTGAAAATTGAACTATTTGATTCGAAATTTGTTTTTTTTTTTGCTTGAAAATTGACGCTTTTCAATTAAAATTGCATCTGTTTTGTAATTCAATTATTCTTCTTGTTTGAAAATATATCTATTTTGGTTGAAAATTCTTTTTATTTTGTTGTTGATAATTGAACTATTTTGTTACCAATTCAAGTGTTTGCTGACAATTAATTTTGTGTACTGAACCATGAAATGTATCATCTTCGGTTGAAATTTTTTTAAATTTGAAACTTCAACAATTTTTCTGAGTTTTTTTTTCTTGAATATTGACTTTTCTCAGTTAAATTTCATTTTTTTTTGTGTGGACAAGTATTCTTATTTAAAAAAATGCATCTATTTTAATCAAGAATTCATTTCTTTCGTTGAAAAAAGACTGAATTGTATACTAAAAAAGGCATTTTTAGTAAAATACATGAACTTTGGACAAAAGAAATTTATTTTCCACCAAGTCTAATTTTCTATACAAAAATTAATGTTTAATCATAGTTAAATTTTCGACAAAAAAATTTAATTTTCTTGTTGAAATTATTTTAAATTATTGAAATTTATTGAAAATTTCTTAGGATATTTTAAAACATCCTAAAATATTAAAAAACCTTTAAAATCTCTTGAAATTTTTCAAAGCTCTTGAAAATTCCTTGAAATTTTAAAAATACCCTAAAATATTCCAAATCCTTTAAAATCTCATACTAAATTGTTGAAATCAATGGAAAATTCCTTGAAAATTAAAAAATACCATAAAATAATTCAAATCTTTTACAATTTCATACTACAGTATTGAAATCAATTGAAAATTCCTTGGAACATTTTTTTTTAATTTATGTATTTTATTCCAAATTTACTTTCTTTGCATAAAACTAATTGTTTTAGTTGAAAGTTGAACTATTTCTATTAAAAGATAGTCAACTCTTCATTAATATTAATATAAAATTTTATAATTATAATATTAACATTAATAATATATATAATAGTAATAATATCCATATTATATATAACTGAAAAACATAACCTCAAAATCGAATCATGCATGAAATTAAGAATTACGCGAAACATCAGAATCGCCCATTTCTTTAATTTCTTTCGGATGGGGATCGAGATATAAATAGAAGACCTATGGTGGGGGTAAATCTTAGGCTCGATGTGGTAGCTCTGGGAGCAGCTGATTAGATCTTTATTCGTGAATTCGGGTGAGCTCGGTTCATGTTCGCGCATTTTCGGCTTTTCACGAGGCTGGTCTTCGTAGCAGCAAAGTGGGGGGAATCTTCTCCCTTCATTCTTGTGTCGTTTTACCTCTCGGCTAATTCTTAGGTCATTTTTGCTCTCGCGTGTTTATACTTGTCTTTTCCGCAACTTTTTTTTTTAGTTCGCTTTTGCTCTCAGCGTGCCAAATATCCTAAAAAAGTTGAAATCCTTTTAAATCTGTTGAAATTTTTCAAAGCTCTTGAAAATTCATTGCGTATTTTAAAATACCCTAAAATATATCAAATCTTTTAAAATCTCATATTAAATTACTGTAATCAATTTGAAATTCTTTGGCGTCTTTTAAAACTTCCTCAAATATTTAAAAACCTTACAAATCTTTTGAAATCTCTTGATAGTTTTTAAAGCTCTAGAAAATGTTTTGAAATTTAAAAAAACAAACATGATATATTTCAAATCCTTTAAAATCTCATAATAAATTATTAAAATAATTTTAACTTCCCTTGAAGTCTATTAAAATATCATAAGATATATCAAATCCTTTAAAATCTCATATTAAATTACTGCAATCAATTGAAAATTCCTTGGCGTCTTCTAAAACTTCCTCAAATATTTAAAATCCTTGCAAATCATTTGAAATCTCTTGAAATTTTGCAAAGCTCATGAAAATTCATTACGTATTTAAAAATACCCTAAAGTATCTAAAATCCTTTAAAATCTCATTCTGAATAATTAAAATCAATTGAAAATTCCTTAAAATCTATTCAAATATCCTAAAATATATCAAATATTTAAAATCTCATATTAAATTACTGTAATCAATTGAAAATTCCTTGGCGTCTTTTAAAACTTCCTCAAATATTTAAAATCCTTTAAAATTTAATACTAAATTATCAAAATCATTTAAAAATTACTTTAAATCTATTAAAATATCCTAAAATATATCAAATCCTTTAAGATGTCATATTAAATAACTGTAATCAATTGAAAATTCCTTGGAATCTTTTAAAACTTCTTCAAATATTTAAAGTCCTTAAAAATCTTTTGAAATATCTTTGTAAATTTTGAAAACCTCAGATTGAAATTTATAAAACTTCATGCTTTAGAAACTTTGTACTTTACAAAATTCTGATTATAAAATGTCAGAAATTAAAAATTTCTGTGGTCAAGAATTTCTGCGGTGGTGTGAAAAGAGCAAAATATAAATATACATTATTGTATACAATTATAAATTTATATACATTTTTTTAACATATTTTTAAATTTCGAACGCTTTCAATTTATTTATGATTTCTAAGTTTTTATAAATAAACTTCCAAGTGTAAAATTCCAAAGTTGAAGACTTGCATCCCATCAAATTGAAAATTATTCTGATTTAACAGTTGAACTTTTTTGAACATTCAATTTTAAGGAATTTCAAAGAATTACAATTTTTTAAAAGGGTTATTTAAAAAAATTTAAAGTGCTTTAGAAATCCTAAAAAAAGTTCGAGGTATTTCAAAAGATTTTGAAGGATTTTAAAAATTTGAGAATATTTTAAAATGTTCCAAGTAATTTTCAATTGATTACGGTGATTTAATATGAAATTTTGAAAGATTTAAAATATTTTTTATTAGTTTAATATTTTTAAACAAAAAGTTAAATGTTCATCCGAAAAGCTAAATTGTATACTAAAAAAGACATTTTTAATAAAATACATGAAATTTGCACAAAATAAATTTATTTTCCACCAAGTCTAATTTTCTATAAAAAAATTAATGTTTAATCATAGTTAAATTTTCGACAAAAAAGATTATTTGAAAAGTAATTTGAAAATTCCTTGGAATGTTTTAAAACATCCTAAGGTACTTTGGAGTTTTTTAAACAACCCTGCTATAATTTTTAAAATTCTTTGAAATTCCTTAAAATTATAAAAATGAATTGAAATCTTTTTAAATATCCTGAAATATTTAAAATCCTTTAAAATCTTTCGAAATATCTTAAAAATTCCTTGAGAATGTAAAAATACCTTAAAAAATATATATATACATAATTATATAATTATATACAAAAATCGTTTTAGAAATAGTTAAACTTTAACTAGAGTGATTTCTAGTAAAACTTTGATTAAATTGATTAACTAATCTTCAAACAGTAAATTGAAAAACATACATTTAAATTTTGAACGCATTCAATTTATTTATGATTATTAGTTTTTCATAAATAAACTTCCAAGTTTACAATTCTAAATTGGAAGACTTGAATCCTATCGAGTTAAAAATTATTCTGATTGAACAGTTGAAAATTTTTTAAATTAAATTTCGAAAGCTTTGAATTTTTATTGATTGCATTTTCAAAACTCTAATCTACAAACATTTCAATATTTAAAGTTTCGAAAATTTTCTCTTTTTTAAATTTCAATCTGAAGATTTACAAAATTTCAAGAGATTTCAAAAGATTTTTAAGGATTTTAAATATTTGAGGATGATTTAAAAGGTGTGAAGGAATTCTCAATTTATTTATAAAATTTATATGAATTTTAAAGAATAAAAAAAAATTTAAAAGGCTTATTTTTTTAAATTTCAAAGTAATTTAAAAATCCTAAAAGAAAAGTCCTAGACATTTCAAAGGATTTTGAAGGATTTGAAAAACTGAGAGAATTTTAAAGATTTCAAGGAATTTTTATTGATAACAGTAATTTAATACGAGATGTTAAAGGATTTGAAATATTTCAGAGTATTTTTAAAATTTCAAGGAATTTTCAAGAGCTTTAAAAAATTTTAAGATGTTTCAACAGATTTTTAACTAGTTTACATATTTGAGAATGTTTTAAAAGATGTCAAGAAATTTTCATCCTATTTTTCTAATTTTAGGGAATTTCAAACAATTTTAAAGAAGTAGCTTAAAAATCCTTCAAAAAAAGGTCAAGGTATCTCAAAATATTTTGAAGGTATTGCAATATTTGAGAGTATTTAAAATGTTCCAAGGGATTTTCAGTTGATTACAGTGATCTAATATGAGATTTAATATATTTTAGTATATTTCAATAGATTGCAAGGAATTTTTAATTTATTTCAATAACTTAGTATCAGATTATAAAAGATTTGAAATATTTTAGGGTATTTTTCAATTTTCAAGGAACTTTCAAGATATTTCAAAATATTTTGATTTTAAATATTTGAGGATGTTTAAAAAGATTACACTGAATTTTTAATTCATTTTTATAAATCAAAGGAATTTCAAAGAATTTGAATAATTATAGCAAGGTTGTTTAAAAAAACTCCAAAGTACCTTAAAAATGTTTAAAATATGTCAAGATTTTTCCAAAGATTTGGAAGATTTCGAAATATTTGAGAGTATTCTAAAGGGTTCCAAGGAATTTCCCATTGATTACAGTAATTTAATATGAGATTTTAAAGGAATTGATACATCTTAGGATATTTTACTAGATTCCAAGGACTTGTCAATTGATTTAAATAATTTAGTATGAGATTTTAAAGTATTTAAAATATTTTAGGGTATTTTTAAAAATACTAGGAATTTTCAAGAGCTTTGCACAATTTGATTGAGCATTTATCATGTATTAAATGCCTTTTTTAGTATACAAGTCAGCTTTTCGGATGAAAATTTAACTTTTTGTTTAAAAATTTAAATATTTTGTTTAAAACAAATTTAACAAATTTTTGTTTGGTGCAGAAAACTAATTGTTTTAGTTAAAAGTTTAACTATTTCTATTCAAAGTTAGACAGTATTACTTAAAATTAATGATATATTTTATAATTATATTATTAACATTAATAATACATATAATAGTAATAATATTCATGCTATATACACCTGCAAAACATAACCTCAAAATCGACTTATGTATGAAATGAAGAATCATGCGAAACATTAAATTCGCCAATTTCTTCCATTTCTTTCAAATGGGGATCGAGATATAAATAGAAGACCACCGAAGTTTTCCGAAGCTTTCAGATCGGCAATCATCGTACAGCAGAGAACCGAAGTCGTATAGTGCATTTTCGGCTTACACACGGACTCACAGAGGTAATCATGTACCTTCTGTTTTACGGATTCCAAAAGGTAGGTATGGTGGGGATAAATTTCAGGCTCAATCTGGCAGGTCTGTTAGGACTAGCTATCCTCAAGAAAAACTTGGAAGATCTCTTGCACTCTTAGGCTTAAAAACCTAAGTTCTCAAGGTTTCGTTAAAGAGAGGTCCCTGGAGCGAAAGCACGTATACCACGTAAATCCGGGCCCAAGAGAATTCTCTCTCCAAGACACTGTTCGAGTAATATACGCAAAGTTTCAACTACCATTTTTGGTATCGCGAGTAAGATATTTTGGGCTATTTCCCATTTTTTCATTCAGAATATAAAATTTTTCTAAGTTCTTTTTTGACATAGGCTGAAAGTGCCTCCTTGCTGAAGATTAGAAAGTATTATCGACTTAAAACATTTCTTGAGTCTAATTGAAGGGCAGGGCGTAGTCTGCCTACCAACCCTGGCTAAAGTTAGCTTTCGAAATTATTATCTATTATTCGAAGAAAGTAGCCGCTTATGAGCAGGCGGGAGTAAACCTCTCGGCCCCTGGTCAAAAAAGAGTCTAAACTTCGGGAATAGAAGAGAGAATATTTTCTGGCAACAAGGTTTTGTCGAACCGGGATAATAAAGATTGGCGACGGTATGTTAAGGTAGAAATGACACCACCTTGGCATGCAAAAATGAAACACTCCGTACAAGACTTCAATCCAGGCGATTTAAGGAAAGAAAACGTTAGCTCACAAGACATTGACTGATCCTTCACATTTCTGTGGAAGATACCGTGCATCCTCCTATCGAGGAGCTGTTCACAAAAGTTTTTCTCTTGTACTTTCTTAATCCGGGCTTTCAGGAGTGAGTACTTGAGATAGATAAGATTTGATGCATTTTGCTCACCCCTAATACTGAAGTCTTTTCCGAGTCTTTCAGCAGCCTCCTCCGCTGCTTTGTAGAGAAACGCTCCTTTTCCCACTTCTTCGTGATTCCTGACCATTTTAAGAAGAGGGTCTCTTCCATTTGCAACTCTGTGTGCTGTACCCAGAATAATCCTGTTTTGCAGACATTCAAGACACAATATTCCGCGAACCCTTTGACGGCGTGAGATGTACAGTCGCGGAACGGAAGACTTAAGATGCCTGCTTTTGTTCATGTGCATAACCTTTCTTGTCCCGATATCAAGAGATCTGAGCTCGTTCTTCGTCCATGGAGCTACTCCAAATAAATAGAGTACTACCGGGACGGCAAGCATGTTCGTTGCAGATACTTTCTTCCTCGCTTCTATCAACGAGCTCAGGATCTTCAGGAATGCCATTAAGTTTTCCCTGCTTCAAATAAACCTTCTCCCGTTTGTCTAACCCAAATTCCATTCCAATTTCCTTAGTATATCGTTCGACAATCGATCTGCAGGTTAGCCCCACAAGTACCCGTCGGAATGGCGAAATGCTAGAGATAGTAGCAATAACGTAAGGCAAAAGAGGAATGGGCTAATGGTGTCGCCCTGAAAGACATCTCTCTGAAATGTGACCTTGTTAGTTGTAACATGATTTTTTCCAAATAAGATAGTAAATCTGGTTTTCCAAAGCGGCATCAATCTCTCTATGCAACTAACGATTTGCGGATGAACCATTAAGCTTTCCAAAAGGCAGATGATAAGTCTACGGGAGGTCGAATCGAAAGCTTTCCGACAATCAATCAGGCCATCGATAGGTCACGCTGGTAGAATGCTGCATCTTTGCAGACACATTTATCGATGAGCAGGTTCTCCCGACACCCCGCTACGCCTTTCTTTAAGCCTCGTTGTTTATACACTTCTTGCCACACAGGTTCAATTGCCCGAACAATCCTATCATTTAGGATAGCTGTGAATATCTTATAAAGTGTGTTCAGACAAGTGATTGGCCAGTAATTCTTCGGGTCAGATGAGTTTCCTATTTTCAGCAGGAGTATTGTGCGCCCTTACACCAACCACTCAGGAATTGACTCTTCCGACTTCAAATATGAGGTGAAAATACGGGCCAAATGCTGACTGGTTAAAGAAAACTTCTTCCACCAGAAGGTTTTGATACAATCTGGTCCCGGTGCGGAACAGTTCTTCATCCCTCTTAATACTTTTTTCACGTCCTCGCTAGTGATGGGTGAGCATTCTTGATCAGCTATTATGAGGGCATCACACAGCTCCTTAAAACTATTTATATTTTGTGAGTCTTTGTCCAGTCTATGCTGCACTTCGTAGACTTTTCTCTAAAATACTTCGACCTCCTCTGGTTTGGGCAGCATTCTCTCAACAATATGCTGCCTGATGGTCAATAGCTTTGACTTGTTAATAGTGTGATAACGGGTCCCGAGTTCGCGCGCGAACTTTCGAACCTTGACGGTAAAGCTCCTACCAGATATGATGTAGTTAATCACACAATGAATGCGGGACTCGTACTGTCTTGCCCAGCCTATCTTTATGGCAAGTTGATGCATTCGCCTTTTGATCTTATGGTCAGCTGTTGGTTTTGTTTTACGGTTCGCATCGGCCAAAGCTCTCGCTGCATTATACACACGATAATTGAAAAAGGTCGGATTCTTCGAAAAGGTCCATTACACATTCGAAAAGGTCGAAAAGGCCCAAAGGTCGGATTTTTCGAAAAATGTCTCTTTCTCTGTTGTCGGCTTGTTCTAGCTGTGGTTGAGTAGGGGTTCCGTTCGCATCGTAGCACTCTAGCAAGTCGTGATTTAGTCGCTCCGTCAACCTAAAGGTCCCAAGATTCCGCCGATCCATCGGATTGAATCCACTTTCATTGGCTCCCCCAGCTCTAGAGTGGTCGGCATTATTGTCCGACCCATTGTCGGGAGCCCTGCGCGTTCTGTTGTTTTGAATTGCACTTACTACAACTATATTTATTGTTGTCATTGGTGTTCCCACGAGAAGCTAGGGAAAGGGGTTCGTCCATCCTTGTAGAGCCCCGCATGCAAGGATAAGGCTGCGTACTCTGAGAGGTCGCCC
>NC_046660.1:108370621-108375529 GCF_010883055.1 Belonocnema kinseyi | reverse complement strand
GCGAGAAACACCCGGAGCTATCGCACTTTTCGCAGCAACGTCTGCGAAACCATGTTGAACTACTCCGTAAAAGGGGCTATGTAAGCGGAACGCCTACTCTACTACAGCTAGAACAAGCCGGAAACAAATAAAGAGAGGCGACACTAAGACCAACCGCGGGCAGGCATCCAATAGATGAAAAGCGATGCTTTACGACCCGGAGAAACATCAACACCAAGGTTTCTCTCAAGCCTGAAGATCTGGCTGAAATTGATGACGAGCTTCGTGGACATTTTTCCGGTGAATCCGACCTCTGGGCTATCAATTATTGTCTGTATAATGCAGCGAGAGCTTTGGCCGATGCGAACCGTAAAACAAAACCAACGGCTGATCATAAGACCAAAAGACGAATGCATCAACTTGCCATAAAGATAGGCTGGGCAAGACAGTCAAAGGCTTCGAGACTCAGAAGACGCGCGCAAAATATACGTATAACCAAATTCTGAAAAAAGATTATGTTCCCCAGGATTCACCGCGCATTTCAAATAAAGAATTAGTTAAGAATTTAAAAAAATATAACACAACATTAAAATTCTTCATAAATACATTCGAGACGTGCATTAAGTACTTTATTATAAATTGGAGTTGGTTTTCACTAATGTGACGGTACGTGAGTGATATTTGACGTTTGACAAGTGTCAAAATCGTTTTGTACTGCGATCAACCCTTGCCTGATATCAACTTATTTAACATAACTTTACCCAACAGAACCTGACCTCACCTACCCTGAATTAACAGAAATTTATTGAACTACACGTAAAGCTCTGGAAGCATATTTTCCCAGTAGCAAATGTGTGCTACATCGAATAGTTCAATTCGAGCCTAACCTAGAAATAAATCTGACCTAGCCTAACCTAACCTAACCTCACGAAACACAATTAAACTAATTGTGTTGTCCCGTTGTGTTTGCGGTACCGTTTCATTCAGCTCCGGCTTAACCTACATAGAGGTTTAACCTATCCTAACCTAACAAAACCTGACCTAACCTAACAAAACTTGACAAAACCTAACCGATTACGCTGGCAACCCTGTTCTTGCGTACTTTCATATTTTGACATTAATAGCAGTAAATGTCTGGAGTTTCGTAACCGCTTGTTGCTAGCATTATTCGCCTGTGTCTGTAACCAGGGCACCTCGACGTTGTGACGGTGGGCGAGAACAAGGGGAACATTTTCTTCAAAACATAAAAGTGATGGAACAACGATATCAGGGTAGATGGGACGAGGTCATGATAGCTGATTTTTGCTGGATGTTGAAAAGGGAAACGAATGTAGGTCTTAAACGTAAGCGTAACCCTTTGCATCGTTCCTTCGAAGAAAAAAGGACACGTTATATCAGGCAGAAAGTAGACTGAAGTAGGTCTATAAATAAATTTAATTGCGATAAAAAGCAAGATAAAATGTAAACACGATAGATAGTATAAATATATCCCTTAAGTCTAAGAAAAGCAGAGCGAAAAAAATTTTGAATAAAACTCTTATTCATTTGCATGTGTAAGTTACAGTTCTACATTTTAATTGATACAAACATTGTCAAGTTAATTGAAATGGGGTCAATTCTACTTGTAGTTCTAAGATCCTTCAAATGAGTAATGTGCGTCTAAATTTTTAACCACCTGTAGTAAAATTAAATGAATTTTATTGTGTTACAACGGGAACACTTAAGTTAAGTTGTGTAGCGTTAAGCAAAATTTCGTTAGGTTCAGTTAAGTTAGATTCATTTATAGGTTAAGATCGGGTTAAACTATTAAATATAGCACACATTTAAGACTGAGAACCGTACGCTTACATAGCTACACGTGTGGTTGAATTTCATTCGGCTACGTTAGGTTAGGTCAGGTTTTGTTAGGTTAGGATAGGTTAAACCTCTATGTAGGTTAAGCCGTAGCTGTATGATACGGTACCGCAAACACAACGGGACAACACAATGAGTTTAATTGTGTTAGGTGAAGTTAAGTTAGGTTAGGTTAGGTCAGGTTTTTTGTAGGTTAGGATAGGTTTTACCTCTTTGCAGGTTAAGCCCAAGCTGATTCAAACGGTACCGCAAACACAACGGGACAACACAATCAGTTTAATTGTGTTTCGTGAGGTTAGGTTAGGTTAGGCTAGGTTAGATTTATTTCTAAGTTAGGCTCCAGTTGACCCATTCGACGTAGTACACATTTGCTACTGGGAAAATATGCTTCCAGAGTTTTACGTGTATTTCAATAAATTTCTGTTAATTCAGGTTAAGCGAGGTCCGGTTCTGTTGGGTAAAGTTATGTTAAATAAGTTGATATCAGGCAAGGGTTGATCCTTCACAGTTGTCGACATGTTTTTGAAGTGAACATTTGCATCACTGGCATTATTTTGAAATTTATTTGCCTCAGTGCATGATTTTTCGTCATTTTTTCAGGTTATGGCTCAACCATGACGTGATGGGTGATTTTTGATACCGAATTTGAATTCAGCGCCCCAAAATCCATAGGAATACGTGTGTCTTGTTACCAGATCCGCACACTTGTTTTTTTTTGTGTGGCTGTGTTAATGACAAAACCTATTGTTATGTTTATTTAATAAAATTTGGAAATCAAACGCTTGTGACTAACTGCAACGAAAATTGTAATCTGTATGATTATGAAAATTGCAACAATAAATCTGACATTCAAATGATGAGAGTGTGCCACACAAAAAAAATTGTGCGGATCTGGTAACAAGACACACGTATTCATTTGGATTTTGGGGCGCTGAATTCAAATTCGGTATCAAAAATTACCCATCACGTCAAGGTTGAGCCATAACCTCCAAAAATGATGAAAAATCATGCACTGAGGCAAAGAAATTTCAAAATAATGCCAGTGATGAAAATTTTCTCTTCAAAAACATGTCGATAGCTGTAAAGGATCAACCCTTGCCTGATATCAACTTATTTAACATAACTTTACCCAACAATGACTAATGAACCACTTAAAGTAAAATGTGTACAGAGACGAAGAATGGCGACTTTTCATTGATTCATCAAAACGCAGCATTAAGGCTGTTTTACTGCATAACATGAATACTTACGCTCCTATCCCTGTACCTCACTCAACGGTCATCAAAAAAGAATATAACAATGTTAAAATGCTTTAGGCCAAAGATCGGGTTTCACGAGAGATCCATGCTTTATATGCCTGTGGAATAGCAGAGATCGAGCCAATCATTACAGCAAAAAACATTGGCCTTTAAGAGATTGATTCAAACCTGGTTCTCATAATATCATAAACCAAAGCCTCGTTGGTCCAGAAAAAATTTTACTACCACCCCTCCACATAAAGCTGGGGCTCATGAAGCAATTTGTCAAGGCGTTAGACAAAGATGGACAATGCCGTAAGTATATATCCCTTAAATTCCCTAATGTTTCAGACGCTAAATTGAAAGAAGGAGTCTTTGATGGACTACAGATTCGAATATTGACAAGAGATAATAATTTCGTGAGCCCCATGAGGAAAATTTAAATGGACGCTTGGGATAGTTTTAAAGCAGTAAACGCAAATTTCGTCGGTAACAAAAAAAGTCCAGACTACAAGAATATTGTTGCGAAAATGATAAGAAACTACAAAAAGTTAGGCTGCTTGATGAATTTAAAACTTTCCTTTCTAAATTCCCATCTGGATAAGTTTCCAGCAAATGTTTGTGATTTCAGCCAAGAACAAGGGGAACGTTTTCATCAAGACATAAAAGTGATGGAACAAGGATATCAGGGTAGATGGGACGAGGTCATGATGGCTGATTTTTGCTGGATGTTGAAAAGAGAAACGAATGTAGGTCTTAAACTTAAGCGTAACCCTTTGCATCGTTCCTTCGAAGAAAAAAGGACACGTTATAGCAGGCAGAAAAAAGACTGAAGTAGGTCTATAAATCAATTTAATTACGATAAAAAGCAACATAAAATGTAAACACGAACGATGCTATAAATATATCCCTTAAGTCTAAGAAAAGCAGAGAGAAAAAAATTTTGAATAAAACTCTTATTCATTTACATGTGTAAGTTACAGTTCTACATTTTAATTGATACAAACATTGTCTGGTTAATTGAAATGGGGTCAATTCTACTTGTAGTTCTAAGTTTATTCAAATGAGTAATGTTCGTCTAAATTTTTAACCGCCTATAGTACAATGAAATGAATTTTATTGTGTTACAACGGGAACACTTAAGTTAAGTTGTGTTGCGTTAAGCAAAATTTCGTTAGGTTCGGTTAAGTTAGATTCATTTGTAGGTTAAGATCGAGTTAACCTATTAAATATAGCACACATTTAAGAATGAGAACCGTACGCTTACATAGCTACACGTGTGGTTGAATTTCATTCGGCTAGGTTAGGTTAGGTCAGGTTTTGTTAGGTTAGGATAGGTTAAACCTCTATGTAGGTTAAGCCGAAGCTGAATGAAACGGTACCGCAAGCACGACAGGACAACACAATGAGTTTAATTGTGTTACGTGAAGTTAAGTTAGGTTAGGTTATGTAAGATTTTTTTAGGTTAGGATATGTTTGACCGCTTCGCAGGTTAAGCCCAAGCTGATTCAAACGGTACCGCAAACACAACGGGACAACACAATCAGTGTAATTGTGTTTCGTGTGGTTAGGTTAGGTTAGGCTAGGTTAGAATTATTTCTAGGTTAGGCTCGAGTTGACCCATTCGATGTAGCACACATTTTCTACTGGGAAAAGATGCTTCCAGAGCTTTACGTGTAGTTCAATAAATTTCTGTTAATTCAGGTTAGGTGAGGTCTGGTTCTGTTGGGTAAAGTTACGAGGGTAGTTCAATAAGTCCTTAGAATGACCAACAGATGGCGCGCGAATCACTCCAAATCATCTGTTTTCAGTCAGCACCACTCCCGACTAGATATAT
>NC_046660.1:108366081-108370521 GCF_010883055.1 Belonocnema kinseyi | reverse complement strand
AACACCCACCGTATTCACCAGATTTAGCCCCCAGTGACTTTTTCTTCTTTCCAAACTTGAAAAAATGGCTCGGTGGACAGAGATTTCCAGACAAGGAAGACGTCATTGCCTCTGTAAGTGCTTATTTTGAGGAACATCCGAAAACGCACTTTCCTGAAGGATTAAAAAAACTTGAAAAGCGATTGACCAAGTGTATAGAGCTCCAAGGAGATTATGTTGAAAAATAAAAAAAAATTTACCCAAAAAAAATTGTTTTTATACTTCATTCTAAGGACTTATTGAACTACCCTCGTATGTTAAATAAGTTGATATCAGGCAAGGGTTGATGCTTCACAGTTGCCGACATGTTTTTAAAGTGAAAATTTGCATCACTGGCATTATTTTGAAATTTGTTTGTCTGAGTGCATGATTTTACGTCATTTCTTGAGGTTATGGCTCAACCATGACGTGATAGGTGATTTTTGATACCAAATTTGAATTCAGCACCCCAAAAGTCATAGGAATACGTGTGTTGTTACCAGATCCGCACACTTTTTTGTGTGGCTGTGTTATTCTTATAAGCTGGGCGTTCAGCGATCTTGAAAATTTCGTCTCCGCTACTATAGAAAGTTAAAGTATACATTTTTGGTGATATTTAACTTAAAAATTATAAAAATTATTAGCTAAAATCTTCAATATTAACTCAGCTTCAGAATAGACCTTTTTATTCTAGACGTCGACAGTGCGCACGTGCCAGGATTTTACGTCATTTCCGTATTTTTCGAACAGTTTTGTTTCGAAATATATGGAAAATATTGTAAATAAAAATAACAACGAAAAATAAATGTTTAAATAAATCAGGGTTTAAAGAAAACAAATTTGTAAGTATATTCAGAAAAAAAACTGCGAAAAAAGTGCGAAAAGTCTGGCGAGAAAGCCCATTATTTACATTTGTTGACATCTGTCTTCTTCAAAGAATGTTTTAAAATCCGGAAAAAATCACGGAAGATGATGTTCCAGGAGCAAAATTAGTGCACAAATCGGTGGAAGAGCGCAGTGTTAAACAGCTTAAACGATAAATAAAATATAGGAAACGATCTTTAAAAGGAAAAGAAAGTGATTCAGTAGAAAGGTTAGTCAAGGTTGTGTTTGGCAGATATTAATATTTTCTTTTTTGCTAACATTTTCTTACATATTAAATAAAGCATTGTTATCGGGGTTTCGAACCTCCTAAATTTTGTAACAAAAATAAAATCTATTTAATACTTTCACTTAAGAACGCAAAACTATTATACTTATGTATTTATAACCAGTTTATATAAAAGAAGGAAAATTTTTTATTACATTCCTTATACCAGCAAATCACTAACAAATGGCTTTTTATTGTCTAAACATAAAAAAGAGAAGTAGAAAATATAATATTTAGTTATTTTATATTTGTATGAATAATAAATATTCACTCAAACAAAGTTCTGAACTGCAAATCTTGTATAAAAGAAAGTATTTATACCTGTCATACAAAACCTCAACTATCCTTTCCTTTCATTCCTTTGCAATATTTTTCATTGTTTACGAAAAAAATCAAAAACTACATTTTTAGGGGGGAATAGTTCTCCTGGCCTCAAAAATGGTTTAGCCCGCATGATGCTGCTGAGATGCCTTTCCTTTGTTAGAAGAAACTTTAAAAAAATATTTAGAAAAATAAAAAGGTAGGGTTTTTAAGAAAATCTTTTTTATTATTTTCTTCAAATTTTGAAAATATAAAGAAAGTATAATTTCTTCTAAAAAACAGCATATTACGCACTTGAGAGAGTTTGCGATTTTAAGTGGAGCGCCCTGCCTAATTTCAAATGGATTCAGTCAGCGATGATTGTTATTCGTACATTATTCTCCAAAAAACCGACATTGATTACAGTTTACTTGTAACCACTATTAATGAAATCGCCTATGGTTATAAATATATACCAAAGAATTGTACTTAACATGTACTTAAAATAAAAAATTGTTTCATCAAAATCTCATATTTTTAAAGCAATTTATTTC
The DNA here is from genome assembly GCF_010883055.1 of Belonocnema kinseyi. NCBI lineage: Eukaryota > Metazoa > Arthropoda > Insecta > Hymenoptera > Cynipidae > Belonocnema > Belonocnema kinseyi. The sequence continues at coordinate 108,368,499 of NC_046660.1, read as the reverse complement.
TATGTTATGAGAGGTCGATCACTCTAATATTCCTGATAAATTCGCTAATTATTGCCATACACATATTCTTTCAATATTCCTAGATATTCTTCATATTCTTTACAATCGCAAATATTTTCGATATTCCAAAATATTCGGAAATATCCCTAAAAATTCACAAATATTCTGACATATTGCTCAATTTCCCTTTGCGCTTAACATGTTTTTAAAGATTTCAAATTATTTTTAATGATATTGAAAAATGTCGATAAATTTCAAAAGAGTTTATGTATTATTATATAATTACAAAATATGTTCAAATGTTTATAAGGATTTTCATGAATTTCGAAATAATTTAACGGGATTTACATATTTTGTTAAATTAAAAAAGATAAAAGTTTATAAATGGATTTCAAACGATTTCAAATAATTCTAATGAATTTTAAGAGATGTTAGAAGAATGTCAAAAAGTACAACAACTTTCAAGAGATTTTAAAGACTTGAAAATGCTTTTTATGAATTCAAGAGATTTTTAGTGACTTTAAGGTATTTTTCGGCATTTCAATGGATCTAATATGATTTAAAAAGTCAATAAAGAATTTAAAATAGTACAAAGCATTTTAAATTATTTTAATAAATTCAAAAGAGTTTAAGGATCTTCACGTAATTTAAAAATATTTTGGAGTATTCAAAAAGATTTTCAGGAATTTCAAGGGATTTAACAGTAGTTATTTAATTAAAATTTTTTTGAATTTATAATCGAATTTCAAAATATTTCAAAATATTGAAAAGAGTTCAAGATATTTTTGATGAATTTAAGGGATTTTAAGTAATTTTGAAGAATTTTTAAGGACTTCCGGTAGCAATATTTTTTATAAAATAGGTTGCAAAAATTTGAACACGGACCCGCACATCTGTCGGTTATATTTCAGATCTCTTTTTTCATACTTTCAGCTAGGATAGCCGAGAGGCTTTAGACGTTAGGAGTTAGGAATGCGAAACTTATAGGGTTCGAACCCGGGGCGAATAATAATTTGCAGAGCGTGTTATTATAAATAGTTTAGTGATTGTGCCATAATAAATAATTGTGTGCTTAAACATGTGAACAAATATTAGAGTATGATAGTAATAATGTAATAATACAAAAGATTAATTTTTTGTGCCGAAAAATCGGTTATCATTTTATAAAACTGTTCTCTATAGTTTCGAGACTTCTTCGATATAGACTGTATTTTAGCTAGAATTTTATATTTTATAGAACTATTTTACGTATTTCGTAACCTGGATTTTAATAAAGATTACGTCACCTCGGAATTTAAATTTTATGGAACTTTGTAACACATTCCGTTGTATAGTTCAACACAATGTAAAACGAAGACGGTTCTTACATTTATTAGATTACCCATCGTATCATATACTATAGGATCAGTTCTATACTATTCAATGGATACTTTTTATCGTGTAAGGGATGTTACGAACGTTTAGAAACTAAAAAAAATGTTGAATCTACCTAGAGGGAACTCTAGCCGAGCTGTCTCATATTTTTTCTTCGTGCGCATGGTGTCAGACGCATGGTCAAGAGTGTGGCGTTTTTCCCAAGTGGCAATGAGTGATAAAGACAAAAAATCTAGGAAAGGGAAGCCCATTGATAAAGAAGGGCTGCTTAACAAATTAAGGAAATTAGAGAAAAAGATCAAGCGTTATAACAATAATTCAACGGTTCCTGCTTCTGGTAAGTCTGCACAAAAGTCTTCTTGCACAAGATGTGCACAGCGCGAGACGCACATTGCGCGATACTTACATGCACAAGATGGACTTGCACAAGATTCCTTCTTCACTAGCTTGCACTAGATGCCAAAATATTAGTTTATGTGCTAAAATAGCATTAAGATATTAAATGATTTTTCTGTTTTTATCTTCTTCTTTGTGCAGACGAAAGTGGTAAGCAAGCTATCGATCTTCGTCATGAAGTCGATCTTCGTCATGTTTGTGTCAAGTGACACAAACACTGGTTTGCCACCTCAAGAGTTAACCTCAATTGCTGAAGACCTTTTAAATGCCTTAGGCAAAAAACCTACAGTATCTCTGGACCTCAGTATTTCTTTAAATTCGCAAATTTTAGAGCGCTGGAGTAGCTGGCTGAAAAACGGGTTGCCAAAGGAAGACAAGAAAGAACTTTTGTTGATGTATCGAAGAAAAAGATTTTTGGAATATTTAATTTTAAATCTCGAAGTCTTCACAATAAATTATTCAGTTTAAACAAGAGATAAATTCTTCTTCGAATATCAGAATTGCATTGGATCGGCATTGCCATCGTTGGGTTTCACTATTTCTGCTCCGACAAAATTTGACAAAGGTCCGGAACCAGAGACCAGACCTAGTATACCCGAAGGTTTTTGCTGCGCTGAATCCGAATCCGGCCTCAGAAAAATTCCATCA
>NC_046660.1:108351976-108365981 GCF_010883055.1 Belonocnema kinseyi | reverse complement strand
TTTAAGCTCAATGATACGCACGTAACCGGGTTTGGGGGTAGAGGAAATCGGGTTATGGGAGTCTCAGGTTATGGGCTCGAAAGTTACCGGGCTTGGGGGTGAGATTTTTCATATTTGAATCCGCCATATCTCGGCTATGAAAAATCTTATCAAAAAGTTAGGCATCGCATTTTGAAGGTAAAGAGTAGTTCGTTACGATGCCATTGTCAGTTTGTGAAAAAAAATTTTTGGCGATGTTACGGGGCCTCGAACACATCAAAATAACGGGTTTTTAACCCTTTTAGGTTAGAATATCTCGAAAACTGAGGGTGATGGAATTTTTCTGAGGTCAGATTCGGATTCAGCGCAGCAAAAACCTTCGGGTATAGTAGGTCTGGTCTCTGGTTCTGAGAATTGTTGGCCTGTGTAATCAATCAGGTTATGGAGATGATCGAATTTTTGAAGTGTCTTTCCCATATCAGACAATTGTTGGCGAATAAGCACCATTACCTTTCAAAGGCAAGAAGGGCTATTATTGTACCTAATGTCGATAAAGATATGAAAACAATCTTTACACTGGAAGGACATGCCGTTCAAACCTGCCGTCTGTATACCAACCAGCCAGGAAAAAACCAGACAGGCTACAATCATCGGTGACAGACGAATCCATGAATATTCAGACAGAGGCAGGCGCAGCCTTCAGTGAGGTCTAATGAGCCTCAAAACTCATTCAGAACAAATTCACAGAACGCAGCTTATTATAGTCAGAGATATTAGAGCCAGGAGTAATTAGAAACGTAGGCAGGTTGAAACGTTTTATACAAAATTGGAAATACATAACTCAGAACAAATTTTTCCTCAATTTTTTAGCAGTTTATAAAATTCAATTACATAAGTGCATTAAGCAACTACATCTATCGTTATAACCATGGGGGTGAAGCCTCGTGCTGAAAATTGGAATCAAATATTTCCAATATGGCCGCTTATGGAACGACATGTACGCTCAAGAAAGGCTCGGGGGAACTTAAATCGAAAGCGGCCGTGCGGGAGGGATATCTAAAATTTAAAATATTGTACTTGTTAATGTTTTCAATGATTTTTAATACCGTTAATTGATAAGTTATTGCTATTTTTATACAACTAACGTTAAACAATTATCTTATCCCTCGGCACTCTGTACAGATTCCAAAAGTCGTCGTTTTCCTTCCTTTTAATTGAAATTTTTACTTTATATGGATAAATAAATTTAAGAATTCTGTCTCGCAATGCATTAAAAGTAGGGCAATCTTTTTTAGAGGAAATTTTGGTGAAAGATTAATCCACAAATTGAATATTTTTTGCAATAAACCCTGATGTAATGTTTTACTCACGGTCCACACGAATCAACTTTTCACAAGCGTTTACTGCAAACATGATTTCCCTAACTTTATTTCATATAGAGACGGAATTTTTACATTAATTTATCCCAATAGATAACAATTTGCACCTACGTTATTATATTATTATTCTATTTTTTAATTAGAATTCATTGACACGTCACTGACATGACTTTGCCAGACCATAATAGCAATGCTACCATACTAACGATTTTAAAGTTCACTAATTTTTTGCAAACTGAATATTTTAAAAGTCCCTAAAAAGCACCCCAGTTCGACCTGGGCCAGAAGATAGGTTTGCTGCCGGAAGTTCCTATGCTGGCTTTACCCCCGTGGTTACAACCGATATTTTCCACGTTGCAAATGTCAGACTTACAAACAGCTACATCAAAATTGATTAATATAGGGGCAGTCTTATCATGCTATCACTTCAGACTGGAAGACCTACGTTCAGTTTTTAAGGTGTCTTAAGGTTTTTTTCAGTGATCTATTTAGATGACATCTTATGCATCAAAAACACTTACGAAGACTGTTTTGGCAACTTTAACAGACTCGGAAAATACTAACAGTTTCTTTACCAATAACAAATAAACAGAAACTCATATCATTAATTCAACTTTTTCTAAATAAATCATCAGTTTCTATCAGAGAATTTGCGAATTTCATAGAATATTTAGTGCCTGCCTGCCCAGCAGTAGCATATGGATGGCTTCATACAACAAATCTTTAGCGGGCGAAAAATGTAGCCCTTTTCCTAAATAATGAAAATTACGTTTCAAAGCTTTTTATCACTAAGGATGTAGTTTCTGATCTCTCCATATCACAATTAGTCCAGTCACCTGAACAGAAAAATGGTACGAATGTGGTAATTTGTGGAGCAGTCATTTTTTTTCTCTTGTGTACTTAATTTGGGGATGTATAATATAGGATCAGGTTCTTTGAACAGAATTTCGGCTCGAAACATAAAATTTTTTTTGGGAAAAGGTGCAAAATATCACAATCCATTCGATAGGTGCTTTCCTGTGCATTTAAGTCTTTCAAAAAACCCCGATTCTTTCCAATTTTCTTCCAAAAATCACTTTTTTTTTGCTTTCTCTGTAGCTCGGATCCTGATGGCCAGATTATTACTCGTGACCTATTGGGGGTTAGAATATTTTCTTTTTTTCATGAGCGCAGAATTAGGTCCTCTTATATTCATTTTGTAGGAACTTTCTTCTGTGAAAACCCCGAAACGAGCTGTTTACAAAAAACTGCACTCTGGACATTTACCTTGAATTTCAGTTCGAAATGGGTTACCTTTTGGCACTTGCTAACTCTTGATCTATTATAGTGCACAGGAAAGTACCAAACCAATGGAATGTGATATTTTTCACCTTTACCCAAACAAATGTTCGTGTTTCGGGACGAAATCCTGTTCAGGGTAAAAGCAATAATGGATTTTGGAATGAAAGAGGAAGATTATACAGCATGCGATTTTTTGTTTTAACAAGCCGCTTATTTAGCATTAATAGCCCTGGCTTCAGAATTACTAGTTTGTCCAATTCTCTTAAAGATTGATATACACAAAAGAAATATCTTACATTAATAAAATGGGCGGAGTTCAATTTCCAAATTTCAATCGGCTTACTAGAAAAATATAGCAGTGGGTCGAGCATCATATATTACATAGCATCATTCGATAATACTAAAGCAGATAGACAATCACGCATCAATAACCTTGATACAGGATGAAAACTTGCAAATTTTGCTTTTCAAATGAGGACTGATACTTTCGGAATTCCGCAAATTAACTCGTTCGCTTCAAGAATGAAAACAAATTTTAAATTATTCATTCCATGGCATAAAGATCCATAGTCTTTCGCATTGGATGCCTTCACTGTTTCTTGGCAGCGCTTCTTCTATTATGCGTTTGCCCCATTTTCAAGTATTTTAAAGGTTCTACAAAAAATCAAACAAGATCAGGCTTGTGGAATTTTATTTGTATCTTATTGTTCCTGTCAACTCTAGTTTCCATTATTTTCATTCCTCTTAGTAGGTAACCACTAACATTTACACCATCTCCATATTTGCTATTGTCTCCTTGCAGATCACGAGTCGGTATTACACAACAACTTTCTTTCTGCGATCCTTTTCAAGCTACGCAAAATAATGTTATTGGGTTTTTACAGAAAAGTTTAATTCAGGATTGCCTTACGGCTCTTTAAATTTTTATAGATCTGCAGCTTCTTTGATCTTACCTGGAGATATCTCGCACAGCACTCTCATCAACAGACTTTTCAAACACGTGTTCAAATTAAGACTAACCAGACCTGCATATTGCCAAGTACCACCACAATTGTCTGTGGTGGAAGGGAGGCGATACCCCTATTTGGGGCATCCCCTGTTGGCGGATAGGGGAATGCTCGCTGGAAACAGAGGGTAGGGCTGAAATAAAATAGGCCCCGCGGACCAAATTCACTTCAGACGCCAAGTCAAGGTGTAAACAACCGTGCCGAGGACTGAGTGGCACCACGGAGTGGTGTCTCGAACGGTGTCTTCAGAATACCACGTCGCCTCCTAGAGTATATAGACCTTACCCCCGCAGGCTCTGAGTTCAATGCAGGGATGATGGATTTCATTCTTGAAAAGGTGGACAATCTGGAGGCGTTTAGAGGGAAAACCCGCATGGGGACGAGCTCAAGGCGGGACACAAGACACAGCAGGACTCAGGCGGAAGATGCTATTGAAACTCCCGCGCCCCATCAAGAGAAAAGAGAGTGCAAACCCACGGTGACTCCCGTCGAGGAAAGTTCCTTAAGACAACGGAGCAAGAGGCCGAGGACGCGAAATGCTAAGACGACCGCGACCTCGACACCGAAAAAGAATGGAGAAAATAAAGAAGCAACTTCCAAAATTACGAGAAAGCAAAAAAAAAGAGCAGAAGCATACTCGACCAGAGGCGGTCCTTATTAGGCCATCTGATGGTATGAGTTATGCTGAGGTCTTGCAGGACCTCAAGAAGAAGGTCAACTCTAACAATCTTGGTGTTAAAATCAAGGGAGTCAGGGAGACGAGAAAAGGAAAAATCCTAATAGAAGTGTGTCCTGCAGCAGACGACAGGACGAAATTGTCATCTGCTATCAGAGAAGCAGTCGGGGAGGAAACTCTGTGCGCGAGCTCGTCCCACGCGCAGAGGTCGAGATCTTGGATCTCGACACAACGTGTGATGTGGAGGAGGTAACGGAGGCCATCTGTAATCACTTCGGTGATTCGTCTCCGAACTACTTGAAGGAAAATCTGACAAAGATTACTTTAGGGTAAACCTGAAGGCATATGCCGAACTGAAAAAGGAGTTGGCTGCGAGACTTTTTCATCCAGGTCATCTCAAGGTGGGTTGGATATCCTGCAAGGTAAGGAAAAAGACAGAAGTAACACGTTGCTACCACTGCCAGGGCTTCGGCCACTTATCAGCAAAGTGCGAGGATCCCAATAGGACGAATGCATACGGGAGATGCGGTACTGGGGCACATAAGTCTGCGGAGTGCGTTGGTACACCACAGTGTTTTCTCTATGCCTCACGAACGGAGAAGACCCGGACAGACCATCTTCCGGGTACAAAGCGATTTTCAAAGGAAGCCTCCAGAAGAAAGAGAGAGAGAGAAGTCCAGTTTGGTAAAACATTAGAATGCCGAATCTCGGCGTAGTAGCCTTATCCCCATGTTCCTGAAGTGGTTGGCAAAAAAGGAGTTTGGTTTTAGTGGGTAGGTGCCGTTTGCGGTAAGTCCCACTCTCACCTTCGTTCCTTGTGGAATATATTCCCATATGGGCATCTCACGTGTATGTATATTTTGTATATATACCTGATTTGTGTATATTGGGCTCGTGGTCCTCAAGTTTCAAATGTGGCTGGTGCATGAGCATTTTTCCGTTTTACTCATTTTGCAAAACAAAAAAAGACCTGCATATTCAGAGACTTGGTATACCTCACCAGTTTTTGATTTTGTAGCAAAATTGTATCCACTAGCAGAGCTTAATCTGCGCCAATTGACAGACAAAACAATTATCTTCTTAGCTTTAAGCAATGCTCATGGAGCTCAAACATTTTATCGCATAAAGATTGAGAATATTGTAGATACTAGTAATCGCATTGAAATACGCATTCGAGAAAACATTAAGAGATCAGTACTTAAGAGCTAAAAAACAGCATCTTAATAATATCACCAACATTTTTATTACCACAGAAACCCTTAGAAAGCTATTTCGTCTCAAATAATTAGTCACTGGATAAAAAATATACTAGCATAAAGTGGAATTTATATTTCGCAGTTTACAGCGCATACCACTGGACATTCTTCAACTGCAAAAGTTTTGATTAGAGGTATTTATTTACATAATATTAGAAAAATAGTTGATTGGTCATTGGAAACCTTCGTTGAATTTTAAAATAGAACTATAAAAAATAATAATTAATTTGCACTTGCTATTTTAGATAAAAATAATTAGACACAATGTACAAAAATAACATTTTCTATAGAATAAAGCCCACATTGTATAACATTCAATACATTTTTAAATATTTACATGGTAATAAAGAATAAATGCAAAAATTTTCTCAGCTCTGAAAAACTACCTTGTGTAATAGGATGGCTAAATACGCTGTTTTTAGAGGGCAACGATCTTCCCCATTTCATTCAAAATCCAAAAAAAGAACTTCCCTAATTTTTTATTTTATTTTTTTTTTATATTTTAACATGTGCTGGTTTTGAGTTGAACTTTCCCATGTAAAATGCATGGAGAAAAATAACTTTTTTTCAATTTTTTGATTCATTTTTTAGGGTCTCAAAAAATGCGACGGGGATAGTATGGGGACCTGTAGAGAATTATCGAGCAAAGAATTTCATGTTTAGGAGATATAGGTTTTGTCGCCCATACACGCCTTCACGAGTACCTGAAAATTACCCTTGTTAATAAATGATTTGATGTTGTTATTTTTCTTTTGAGTTACCTTTGGGTTTAACCATTAACAGAATGTTTTTCACTCAATGTTTATTTTTTCTTGAAATTTTCCCTGTTTTGACTTTCAGGCCGTACTCTTTTGCTGCAGTTGGTACTCAGGTAGTAGCGTAAAGTCTCTTTGTTGATCAGATGCGGACCCTTTTTCCTGGGAGTTTAGTGCCAAACAAGGTTCTGACGATTATGGGCTTTCCGATTATTGAACCAGTTTGAATCTATTGTGTTATTCGAGACCTTTTAATCAGTATTTAATTTAAAGTCAGTATTTCTTTGAACCATTCAATTATTTTAGTTGCAGTCTTTAAATCAGTGTTTCATTCAATTCCGATTTTTGTTAAGTCACTTTCCCGACTCACTCGTCTTCTGATGTTGTGGCAAGTGACCAGTCAGATGACGTATTACTTCCGGTTGCGTCGGGATCGATCGTTCGGTGAACGATCGTTGTCGTAGCTTCCGGAGGTTACATCTTCTCTAATATTTCAAAACAACCAAAGCCTTTTTTGGTACAAAGTGCTCTGTTGGATCGACTGTTCGACAAATTATTAGGATTACATTGATTCCTTCGTAGCCCTACGCCAGTCCGCGATTAATTAAGTAGCAACCCGTAAGACCCGGAATTTTTATTATTATTGGTGAATTAATTTTTTATTATTTAAGGGGGGAATGGGGGATAAGCACTTGAAAAAAAAAACAGATTTTTGTTTTGTTATGTTGTTGTAAAATATTTTTAAAATATTGTTTTAAAATTTTAAGTCAATCGGAGCAGAAATCTTGAAGTTATAGATTTAAAGCCGACCCTCCTCATAGACCACAACTGCGCTTGAAAATATAGGAACGTGCCAGAACACAATGAAAAATATTATAAAATAATAGAATTTTTAGTAGTGTTTACTACACTTTTTACGTTCGTGAAGTGTGTACAGTGGAATGGAAAAAAGAAGAATCTCAAATCGATACAAAAATTAAGTTTTTTTCACTTTTTCAATGTTTAAAACTTTCAACGAGTTTTTCTGGAAAGCACTATTAGTCTAGTGCAACATTTAATAACATTGTTTTATCCATTTTTAATTGTTTAAACAAACGGAATTTTTAAAAATAATTTTTGTTTTGAAAATTCGTTTTTTCTCTAAAAAATATTCCTATTGTTCTATTAGAATATTTATTAACATCAGTTCATTAATTTCTCATTATTTAAACAAATGGAATTTTTTAAACTAATTTCGTTTTGAATTTTTGCAAATAAAAATTATTACTGTGGGTCTAGCGGAAATTTTATAAGCAACAATTAATTACCGATTAAAAATTAATTCAATAATAATTAACTTAGCAGTAATAACATATATCTCGAATATAATTGATAAATCAAACGAACTTACCTAAAGTGCGAAAGATTAAACTTAATGAGGCAGTTTGGCGAGAGGTCGCACTAGGCAGATTGAGATTTTTTTAGTCTGTAAAAGATCGTGACATCTAGCATCCCACACATCTTTTTATACTCGATTGCAAAGAGGTCGTGTAAACATAATAGAGTGGGTCAATTTAAATTGATAATATTGTGAGTCGCTGAGAACTAATTAAAATTCTGAAATGGAAGGTGAAATTTATCACAATTATTTCTTAATTTAAATAAGAGCAGAGATTAGGAATGCGAATAAATATTATATTCCTAAAATAAGCTTTTAGGAAAAGGACGTCCAAGTATTTAGTAATAAAAAATGATCATTTTTTTATTTTTTTAAGAAATGTAAGAAACATATCAAATTTTCAAAATCTGTTTTAAAAAGAATCTCGAAATAAATGGTAAAATTTAATCATCTAAACGATAAACCCGATAGTGAAAACGCATAAATCGGAAATAAACATGGTTCTAACCATGAGCATTCTGAAAATCTTAGTGGATCGAATGCTAAGACCAGGGAAAACTAAGACTGATCCTTTATTTAATATAGATAGCTCGGTACGCGGTAATGCGAACGTATCGGAATTTAAAAATGATGCACAGAATAACGAACTTGACTTAAATGAGGAGGGATATAATGATTTGATGAGTAGCATTTAAAAGGCACAAATAGACGTACAGGAAACGATTTCCAATCAAAACAAAATTATCGAACAAATCCATAGAAATAGAGAAAACAATTTAAAGCCGCAAACCGAATTAAATAGTAGAATAAATTAGTATTAGTAGAAAAGAAAGCCGAAGAGTGCAAGAAAATTACTGAAGAAATGCATGTAGGCCAAGCAGATTTGGTCGTTACTAATATGCAAAATCTAAAATGATTTCAAGATCTAGAATAAGATCAACAATTTATATTAAAAACAAGAATGGATCGAAATATAGGACCAACAAATGTCAGAGTTCCGTGGATAAAAAATCATCCTGTTCCTAAGTTTTCTGGTACAAGCTGCGAGCGGCATATGGGGTTTCTATCGAATTTGAGCAATATATTTGAGCCTTAAATGCTAAAACATACGATTTCCATTTTGTGATTCAATCTTGTTTAGAAGGCATGGCCAGAGAGTGGTGGAATTTGAAACGATCTGCAATATCGCTATTATATACCGGGGAATTTAGTAAGATCAGAATACGCGCTAAAAATGATCACTCACACGAGAGATCTAATTCCACCATCCTCTGAATCTGAAATAATAGAAAGTGTTTCAAGACATTTTACTAAGGGATCCAGGGCCGATATTGATATAAGAAATATGATAAACAGACAGGAATTCTTGGATTTTTTGCAATCATTGGATAATCAAAATGAAACATCCACATGTGGACGGCTCAAAAATAAAAAACAAGCTTCCGATAACAGATGAAATCGGAGTTATGTTGATCATGGAAGTCTTGGGTACCAATATCGTGAATATGGAAATCATCAAAATCGAGGATATCATACTCAAGACTCAGGTCATGATGCATTCGCTGACTGGTCTTAAAATGATCAACGTAAAGAAGGTCAATGGTAAAATGGTCTACATTGCTCGATTAGGAAGGGAGTAATGTGAAGAAGAGGTTACGGAATTTTTAGATTGATCTAGAATTCTCGTGTTTATTATTTAAATAACACCTTTATTTCCCAGCACTGCTCCGAACAAGGTTTCTGATCAATCTCTCTATCAATCGTCCCGGTAACAAGCGTTGAATTCACAAAAATTAAGAGTTTGTATTCCTATGAATACGCGATTTTTCCTCCGTCTAAAAATCACCCAACGGGAACAGAAAAAGTGCAAATCCTATTCCTCTCAATCGACTTAATAAAATTTAACGAGAGCATTTATTTAACATATTTTTCATTATTAAATGTTTTTGTAACTTATAAATTCGAAAAATATTCAAATTTATATTTATTTATATTTTAATAATTTATTTTAACGTCTTAAGAAATGCAACAAAAAAATCTATGCAAATGTGTGAATTTAAATAATTTTAACTCTAGGGAGGCAGAGTTGAATTGGTGAGAATTAAAATTTCATAATTTACATTCTGCATGAAGGAATTAAAACAACTTATTACACTTATTTTGTGAACTTATTAAAAGGAATTAAATAAAATCAAAATATGACCACTTCTGAGGAACATAAAATATTTCTGTGAGGTGCGTTACCGGTACAATTAGAAGGAATTAAATATATTTAAAACACGTTCTCTTTAGGAGAATAGAAATCCGTGTGGCGGTCGCTATGGAAATAGAAGTGAATAAGTTTAGGACGTATCATATTCTTATTGTGGCATTTTAGACAGATGAAAAAATCGCGCATTCAAAATGATAGAATAATATTCACTTTTGCGCTGAAATCTGAAAATATTCATTTTTCTCTATTATACGCTTTTTACCAGAGTCTTAATTCAAAAGCCCCACAAAGTCGTCATGTAATGTTACTAACTTGAGTCAATTAGTATCCGAGGTCTTTTGTTTCAAGCATCATTCACTCGACTGTCACTCTTTTTATTAACTAATCGCCGCTATACTTTTCTGTCCAGACATACTTCTCTAGCTTCCTACAGGTCCATGCATTTTTTCATGCCAACTCTCGTGTTTCTGGGGCTCCTTATGTCTCTTCTAACTAGGGTCTCATTCACATATTCTAACCATTCTTTCCGCGGTCTGCCTCTAGACACGCAGCCATTTACTTTACCGTGACACTTGCTTTTTTAGTCGTTCATCTGGCATCCTCTCAATATGACCGAACCATCTTAACCGATTTCTTTCCCATGGGTCGACTAGCGTTTCTTCTGTATCACATTCTTCGAGAATTATCTCTTTAATCACTTTGCCCATCCGAGTTTTTCCGCATATTATGCGCAGGAATCTCATGCAAATCGCGTTAATTTTACTTTTATTCTTTTCTTTATAGGTCCATGTCTCGCTACCGTATAACACAGTCAGTACAAATATAGAATTATGTATTGTCAATGTAGTTTTATTTGATAAATTTTTACTTCTGGTAACGGGCCCAGCTCTACCGATAAGCTTCTTATCCTTGTTTATGCGCTTAACTAAATCTTCATCTATCTTGCCATCCCTAGTGAATAAGCTGCCAAGGTGTACAAACTTATCAACTTGTTTAAATCTCTCATCAGTTAATACAATGTTGCATATCGCTTTCTCACTCTTTCCTTTGAATGCTTCTATTCAGTTTGTTCAACATTCTTGCAAGTCTTCGATTGAATCTGCCATGACTACCTTATCATCTGCGAAAGCTAGTCCATGTACCCTTACTGTTTCGAGATCTACAGCTTCTTTGTCGAAGAGGGCCATTCTTAGACACTTGTCCATGAATAATACAAATAGCAATGAAAACATGAACGCAAACTTCTTTAATATCTTGTATAATATCGAAACACTCAGTCAGTTTCCCAATTATCCTTACACTCGCTTTACTACCCGTATATATTGTTTTTATAGCTTGTCAGAGCCATCAATTGACTCGTACTCTTTCAGGACTTCTCAAAATTCACTTCTGTCTACCTTGTCAAAAACTTTTCTAGGTCAACAAATGTACAGAAAACTTTTTTTTCATACTCTACAATTTTTTTCTGTATTCTGCCTTAAATTAAATATTCTATACCTACATGCTCTTCCTGGCATAAACCGACTTCGTACTTCCCAAATCTTTTCTTCTGCTTTTTTGACTACCCTACGAACAAGTATTTTTGAGTATATTTTACATACGGTACTTAATAAGCTGATCCCTCTGTAAGTATTGCAGTTGCTTTTATCTCCTTTTCTTTTGCTTATTGGTACGATAATCGCTTTTTTTCCAATCGTTTGGGACTTTTCCCATCTCGACACATAAATGTATCAATTCGCAGTCTATGTGGCATTTACTCACCACCGTGTTTAAGCATTTCTGCGTTAATACTGCCTACATCAGCAGTCTTACAATTTTTTAAGTTCTTTATTATATTCCTAACCTCAGTGAAACAATCTTTCTCAATGAAGTTTTCTAATGCATCGTATTCTACATCGCAGTTGTGGTGCCCTATAACTTCATCTGCGACTAATTTCCTAAAATAGTCTCCCAAAGCTTCTATTATCTCGTCTCTATTATATAGCATTTCACCTTACCTATTTCTCATGCCTAACATCTCTGTACTTTTACTTCCCTTTATACTTTTAAAAAGAAGTTTTTTGCTTCCTTCAAAGTGTTTTTGTATTTTCTTCTCTTCTTCTGATCTGATTTATTCTTTACATTCCTTGACTAGTCGTTTGAGTATCCTCTTTTGGTGTCTGTAATCATGTTTACGTCTATTTCTCTCCTAATCACTAAGATCTTCCATGTTTAAAGTTCTCTCGTGGGGGCTGCATGAATTTCATAATTCCACCACCTCTTCCTACAACCCACAAGTGTCACACACTTCGATCGCGCATCTGACAATGATATCTCGCAACATAAGCCCAGCAGCCTCTATATCTTTGTTGCTTATAAGTGCTTCCCAAGTGGCCCTATCTATGTATTCGTTTATTTTGTTCTGAAAATCTATTCGCACTTCTGGTTTATGTCATTTCTCAATTTTGATTCGCGCTTGTTTCATTTTCATGGTTCTCTTTTTTCTCTATCCCTGACCAAAGTATATTTGCAGAGAGAAATTGACAATTGCCCGAGGAGGAAAACTGGAAAAATAATATGAAAAAAGTGTTTAAACTTCCTTCCAAGACACCTCAAGAAATAGACAACGAAGTGAAGGAGTAGGGAAAGCACCATCATACCATACAAAATATTGTACTTACAAACCTGGTCGAATACATCCCAATTAAAATATACATAATCGAGTCATGGAAACATAAGAAACCTTACTTAATAAATAGAATGTGAATAAGATAATATACACAATATGAAAAAAGGTAACAAAAATTGGTACGAAAAAATTCTTTAGAATATAATAATAATTAATTATTTAATAATATAATAATATAAAAATAGAATAATACTTAACAATTATATAATAATATATAACCTATGAAAACACCAAAGAAGATGGATTAGTTAAGTAAGAAATTGGAAACAAAATCCAAATAATGTTTATTAAAATATAATTAAGAACCACAAGTTCAATAATCCGATCACATGGAACGAAACAAATGCGAAACTACAATTTTTTATTACACTAGGCATTTGATTCAACACGATCGGATAAAACAAAACAAGAAAAGTACCGCGCGATGGAAGATAAATGAATGTTTTCAAAAAACTTTTTTGTATCTATTCTTTTAGGGGGCATAGTTAAACCACACTTTTCGAAAAATTTTGAAACCACCGAATTTTTTAATTTGCGCTGCATTCGCGCGCGCGCGCGCGTGTGTGTGTGTGTGGCTATCACATGAAACGAGTACCAATTGGAAGAAAACCGATGATTGCGTGCGCATTCTTTAAAGAAAAAGAAGGGCTAAACGGATTTGATGAATTGAGAGCAGAGCTGCCAGATCGTGGATGGCAATTACCCCCACCATACCTACCGTTTGGGAGCCGCAAAACAGAAAGTGCATGATAACCATTGTGAGTTCGTATGTAAGCCGAAAATGCACGATTCGACCTCGGAGTTCTGCTGTACGATGATTGCCGATCTGAAGGCTTCGGAAGACTTCGGTGGTCTTCTATTTATATCTTGCTCCCCATTTGAAAGAAATTGAAGAAATTGGCGATTTGGATCTTTTGCGTGATTCTTAATTTCATGCATACGTCGATTTTCAGGTTATGTTTTCCAGGTGTACATAATATCGATATATATATATATATATAATCAAATACATAACTGAACAAAAAAAAAATTTTTAACTGTTTTCAACATGATAGTAAAATTTTAAATAAAAAAATTACATTTTTATCCAAAAAGCTAAACAAAGATTACTTTTCTACCAAGAAAGAAGAGTATTCAATAAAATAAAAAACATTTTAACTAAAAACGATCACTTTTCATTTAAACATAGAATAGTTAAATTTCTGGTTAAAAAAAATTAATTTTTAACCAAAAAGAAAATAAATTTTCTACAAAATAGTTACATTTTCAGAAAACAAATATATCCAACTAATTGATGAATCAACAACCAAAGAAAAATATGAGAAAAAAATTTTTAAATTCTTTGAAATCGCTCGAAATTATTGAAATTAATTGAAAATTCGTTGGAATGTTTTAAAATATCCTGAAAAATTCT
>NC_046660.1:108348595-108351876 GCF_010883055.1 Belonocnema kinseyi | reverse complement strand
ATTTTAAAGGATTTGATATATATTAGGATATTTTAATAGATTCCAAGGAATTTTCAATTGATTTCAATACTTCAGTATGAGATTTTAAAGGATTTGATGTATTTTAAGCGGTTTTAAAGGATTTAAAATTTTTCAGGATATTTTAAAAAAATTCCAACGAATTTTCAATTAATTTCAATAATTTCTAGCGATTTCAAAGAATTTTAACTTTTTTTTTTCTCATATTTTTTTTTGGTTGTTGATTCATTAGTTAGTTGGATAAATTTGTTTTCTGAAGATGTAACTATTTTGTAGAAAATTTATTTTCTTTTTGGTTGAAAATTAATTTTTTTAACTAGAAATTTAACTATTCTATGTTTAAATGAAAAGTGATCGTTTTTAGTTAGAATTTTTTGTATTTTATTGAATACTCTTCTTTTTTGGTAGAAAAGTAATCTTTGTTGTCGAAAATTTAACTATGATTAAACATTAATTTTTTGCTCAGAAAATTAGTCTTCATGGAAAATAACTTTCTTTTGTGCAAAGTTCATGTATTTTATTAGAAATGCCTTTTTTTAGTATACAATTTAGCTTTTTGGATGAAAATGTAATTTTTTTATTTAAAATTTTACTATCATGTTGAAAACAATTAAAAAAAAATTTTTTGTTGAGTTATGTATTTGATTATTATATGTATATATATATATATATATATCCATATTATGTACACCTGGAAAACATAACCTGAAAATCGACGTATGCATGAAATTAAGAATCACACAATAGATCCAAATCGCCAATTTCTTCAATTTCTTTCAAATGGGGAGCAAAATATAAATAGAAGACCACCGAAGTCTTCCGAAGCCTTCAGATCGGCAATCATCGTACAGCAGAACTCCGAGGTCGAATCGTGCATTTTCGGCTTACACACGAACTCACAGTGGTAATCATGCACTTTCTGTTTTGCGGCTCCCAAACGGTAGGTATGGTGAGGGTAAATTTCATCCACGATCTGGAACCTGGCGGGGGACGATTCCTCTCGTGCGTCATCGTTGCGGCGTTTCAGGTCTGTGAGCTCTGGATTAGTTCCTTTCGAGTTTAGACAACCAACGCTAGAGTGCTCGTTTCAGACCAGACCTGTCATTTGAGCGATATTGACGAAATTTCCCCTCAGTGGACAGGCCTGTTTTAGGCGACCACTCCAAGAAAGGTTTTTTAAACATACAGATATCGAATTTAAATCAAGTTCGTTAGGCAACCATTTTGAATAAAAATTCAAAAAGTGGGAGAATTTTCAAAATTTTTAAAACCTCTTTTCAAGATTCAAAAGTTCTATGTACTGTTATCAGCAATACTCAAAGAGACGTACAGATCATCCTTATGACTTTTTTTTAATAACAAAAAAATACCGGATATATAGCATTTACAAAATTCCAAAAAAACAAACGAAAATGAACAACGCACGATATGAAAAATTTCAAAAAGAGAAAATCGTTGCATTTTGAACACGGAAAATTTTGTCTGCTTTAACTAACATAAGTGTAACTTTGATCTAAAATGTATAAGTCATGAGATATTTCACGGAAACTTAAGTTAATTTTTTTCGAGGCCGATTTCGCATTAAAAAATCACTTCTGCAAGTCATATATATCCTAAACGATTCAAGATAAAACATAAACAAATTTTTAGCTCATAAGAAATTTAGTACACTTAACTAATTGTTCACATTGTTTAAGCATAAGAGGCAGTGAAAATGAGAAATTATTATTTTAAACTTACTTTTTTCATCTTTTACAAGATTTTAAGGTCTTCTGAATATTAGTTGATGTTTAACCATTAATAGCTTTTTTGGATGAAAAATTTAATAGTTTTTATCAATTAAGATTCCCCCCCACAAAAAAATTAAAGATTATGATTTCTTGAAAAAGATCCCAGCAGTGTTTTTAATCTGGACCTTAAAATACTCGGTAGGCATTTTCAAAACATATTTAGAAGAAAACTAGGATTACATTATCGAGCGCGAAGCGTGAGTACCAATAATCGCGCCTGCACTTGGCTGCCATGTTTGGCGGCCACTGTCGGCCCAACACTGGGTACCAGTATTGGACCAAACCTAGCTGATATCGTCGCGCCATTTCCGGATTGATAACTGTGGTCTTGACTTGGTTGCCATTGTCAGCCCAAAACTGGGTACCAATATCAGACCAACCTGGATGTCGGAGTTAATTCAATAACTGATAAAAAATCATTATATTTTTCTTAGGAATTGATATATTGCATTTTGAACATTATATTACAAATAAAAGGTCTAACGCTGCGGGGTATCGAACCTACATCTATATATACAGTTCAGAAAAGTTAAAGTACCAAATTTCAAGCGCTACTTTCCTAATTATTTATTATTGTGCGACTTTATGTAAATGTAAAGTACACGAACTATTAACAGGAATATCAATGCCATAATTTTTTAACAATGTAATTTTTCATATACACTAAAAATTTTTAAAGACAGAACTTAGAAATTTCATCGCGAACTTTGACAATTTTTCAACAACAATTTTTTTATCTTTCGTGTAAGATATGTTTTTTAAGCGCTAAAAGTAAAACTAGGCTTAATAAAGTGCCGATGCTGGACCAAGCATTGGTGGAGGATCGGCAAATATAAAGAGCCAATATAGGCTTCCAGCATTGGCTCAACATTGGAACGCTTTAAATAAAACATGGTTTGCCGTGGTAAAAGTGACGCTTGGCCCAGTCATGTACCATCACTGAGCCAGACTTTGGCTGATCCCAATGAAACATGGTTCCCCGTACTAAAAGTGAGACTTGGCGCAATAAAGTGCCGATACTGATCCAAGCATTGGTGGAGGGTCGGAAAATTTAATTAGCTAATATAGGCTGCCAATACTGTCTCAACACTGGGCCGATTGAAATGCCGATATTGGCCTAATATCGTTAGCCGACCTTTAGCTGCCAAAACTGAACCAATACTGGGCCATGAATTCAGCTCCGGCAATTCGCACTTGGAAATACGTTGAGAAATTATACATTTTATAACTAATATCAATTTATTATAACTTTACTGTTAACTTTACAGTTATGCAATAATGTGTTTTAATTATTTAAAACTTTATGTTAAAATCATTATTTTCTTAATTTACTTTCGTAATTTTTGTTTATGTCTACACCGTGATTCTATCTACCAGGTGTATACATATGAAACCGGTATTTTTTCAAGAAAAAAACACATTTATTTCAAGAGAATGATAACAAATATTTTATTCAAAGTATGGGCCCTCGCT
>NC_046660.1:108346051-108348495 GCF_010883055.1 Belonocnema kinseyi | reverse complement strand
AGGGAGCTCTTCTTAATATTTTGACACCAAAATCATGTCGATACACCTTACCGACTGCGAGTAAAGCCACCCACGCTTTAACTTGACAGACTGTACTAGATAGAAAAATCCATAACGCAGTTCTATGTAGACCCTCTAAGTTCGCTAGCCAGAATTGGACATCACATTAATATAAAAATTCCATCTAAAATGTAGCTTGGCTCTAAAATGTACTTCTATTTGGACTTTGAATAAGAATGCGTCATTTAAAAACTAATTGATAAAAGATAACAAATTATATTTATTGCAGTGCTGAAATCAAAGGAAATAGAAAAAATAAAGTTGCCTGTGTTGTCAGTGCTGTCTCATAGTGCAGATTTGTTAATTTAATTAATTACTAAGTATAGATTGATCTGCCACACTATATCTGTAGGCTCTGGATCATTTTGATCCCCAATTTTCTAATTTGCCGCGCTGTGCATTGGCGCATAACAGGCTGACTGTCCAGTGGCTAGACTGGGAAGTAAAGGTAGGATCGACTACTTTCTAGACAGATCATGTTTTTTGATAAAAAATAACTAATAATTAAATAATATAAGTATCTTTTATTACAATAAAGTATAATATATAGATTTTTATCAAATTATAAATATAAAAAAAGTTTTGTACCAAAAAAAATGTAAAAATGTGTTTCCGCAAATCTTATGCATGCGCCGCGTATCGAATTTTTTATGGTCATACATTCGGATTCTTTAAGTCGTTGTATCGAAAAACCGCTTTACGAGAAAAAAACATCTGAAGTTGGCGAGCGCCATAAGCATACGCGTTAAACTTTTTCTTCGAACATGTCGAGGAACATGTAGTATAACCACTTCCGGTTGCTTTTGGCTCAGGAGTATATAGTGTCAATAGATTCAGCATAGTTCCTAGTTTCATTCCCCACTCTAACCAGAAAACAATAATTTTGACCTTGACTTAGATAAGTCGAATATCCCCAAAACTATATTAGAACTGGCCATAAGGGTTCTTTTCATGCGAACATCTACATATTATGTTTCTACACTTTATGCTTTATGTAAGGCATTTGTAAAATGCAATTGAAGAAAATGTTTTGACTTAAAAGCGGGATATATCAGACGATATTTTTGACATCATACTAGGGGCTCCAAAGTGTGTTTTGGTCTGTGATGAAGAAGAGTAGAGGTGGAAAAAGTCTTCAAAATAGCGTGGCGTTGTTTTTTAACGGTCACTATATGGAATTATAATTCCGAGTGTTCTTACTAAGGTCAACAATTTTTTTGTGAATGGATTAAAATATATTTCTATGGAAGTTACAAATAACCTCAATCAAAGTATTATTTTATCCTGTTAAATTTATGTGCTCTTTTTATTTCTATTTTACTTCTTTTCCTCTTTTTTATTCTATTATGAGGGTTAGATTCGCTATCCTCGGAGAATCAATTCTCTACTGTAGTATAGGCTATAAATCTCGCAATAAATTCGAACTATAAACCACCCGTGCTTAATTTAGGGCACTAATGGAGACGCTTTTCCATATATATATATATATATATATACATATATATGTACTGCCGATAAAATAATTCCTGGTAAAGAAGAAGGACCAGAAACGAGCATGTAGTAGGAAAAACTATCAACGTAAGAGTTTCGGCGTTGCCACGACGCGACGCTCGCCTATTTATTTCCGGACCATTATCCTCCTCGCACTGCTGCGCTCATCCTTTCCAATCACCTGGAATAAAGGCTTATTTATACGTTCCGTGTAGCTGCGGTTTAATTCAAATGCTTTATTGATACCAAAAAGACATTCCTATTAATGTAAGTTCAATATAAAAATCTATCGCAATAAAAAATTGCTCGGTATAGGGAAAATGTCCCGATTGAAAAAAATCAGCCTATAGAATACTAATCTGCTTGTGTAATTAATTCCTTTTTTTTCAATCATTCAATCCAGTGCCTATCCCGTAGCCTTCTTCCTCACAATTCCTCCATTCTCTACCCCGCTCTTCCAAAACTTCCTGGCTGAATTATGGGAAAGAATGACTGGGTTTTAAAGAAAATGTTCTTCAGTACTTTTTTTTTTGAGTAGCAATATTAAAAGAGAATTTCATAACTACCCATGTGGAAAAATTTCGTAGCAATCTTATATCATGCAAGTCAGTACAGTTTTTATCATGTCCGTCTGTTAACGGAATACTAGCCTGGCGTCATCTTAGCGCTGTGTAGTTTTGCTACATGTTCGCATTAAAACTTTCTGGTGTCTAGTCCCAGTCTTGGTGCTATCTAGAATGTAGTTACGAATTCGAATATATAAATGCTGTGCAGATTTTCTAGATAGTTTCTACCAGGTGTATACATATGAAACCGGTATTGCCATCTAGCGGCCAGTAGGCACACTTGTAGGCACTGTGGGAACTTAACATTTGTGCTAATTGGCGTATTGT
>NC_046660.1:108308109-108345951 GCF_010883055.1 Belonocnema kinseyi | reverse complement strand
GAGGGAGCTCTTCTTAATATTTTGACACCAAAATCATGTCGATACACCTTACCGACTGCGAGTAAAGCCACCCACGCTTTAACTTGACAGACTGTAGGTATAGATAGCGCCAAAAGAGCGCCAATCTAATTCGGCATGAACAGATAGCCACGAATAATCCAGTACTGACGCTAGAATAATTCCAGTCTGCCAGGAATTATTTCCACACGGGCTGACGTTTAAGAATATTTTTCATTTTTATTAACAATTCTGCTCAATAAATGCATTTAATAGACGCTTCCAAATAGGAAAAATCCGTTTCTTCATGAAATGTTGATTATATCGTAAAAAATGAAACTCCTACGACTCAAGAGTCGTAAATAATGAAAGTCGGGAAAACACAAAAATTCAATGGATACGTGCGTGAACTTTGTTCTGTCCTTCCAAAAAAACAGCGTAGCAAATGAACGTTGAGTGATGAGCAAAATGTGAGAACCGGAACAAGTAGAAAAACGAAACAACTGAAAATCGCTTCTCTCTCTTGATTTTCAGTTGTTTAGTTATTATGCAAAAAAAAAGATTTTTTCTATCAAAGAGAGGCCGTTTAATGCATTTGTTAATAAGTATTGCTTATAACAATGGTAAATGTTTTTATTGTCCATTTCTGTCATGGAATTTTTATCTTTGAAGGGAAACCTAATGATTGCGCAGAAAAAATGTATTTTATATATACAGAAGCGCTTATTTATTAAATTTGTTTATAACAATCAAAAAAATTAAAATTTAGTGTTTGATTTCAAAGAGACATTAATTTCACTTGATTTCGCGGGGAAAAACGTGATGAAAAGAACTTCCAGGCTTCAGTGTACAGCAATAATCAATTTTGTTCATAAATTTGTTTCTAACAATTGAACAGATTGCAAGAACTTCATCTAAGTTATCAGGATTTGTTAATCGATTGTAAATCTATCAGTTTTTCACCTTTTTGAGGTAAAATCAATTAATGCTACAGAACAGGCAGCTCAAATATGAAAAATTATGGTTTTTTGGAATTTTGCAACTTGAATAAGAAACAAACAGAGCGTTTTTAGCAAAATCGCCCTCGACAGACCTCTCAAGGATTTAATTAGCTTCAATTTAAAAAAAAAGATGGAATGGGATGTAAAATGCAGGCTCTGGATCATTTTGAACCCCAATTTTCTAATTCGCCGCACTGTACAGTGTTGAATCCAGGCGGACTTAGGGATGTTCGATTCTCTGAAAAAAAATCAATTCTAGAATCGATTCTGAATCGGATCATAAAGAATCGATTTTCTAAAAAATCGGAACGAAAGAATTGATTTTACAATAATCGGGTGAAAAAAAATCGTAAAAAATTATTATTTTTGTATGGGCACGAGATACTTCATCTAACGAGTATGTTATTTTCCTTGCATTTTTTGCTAGTATTTTTTAAATCAAAAATGATGCAGAAAACAGAGAAATAGAATTATTTAAGGTTTTAAGGGTTCTAAAGTAAGTAATTAAACAATCAAATTGTAAATTGTTTCTAAAAATTTATTTTTCCTTAATTTTTCGTCAATAGTTCGGTTCTTTTTTACCCAATTAGAAACAATACATTATAAATTTCTAGTTATAATAAATTGAATTTTTAAATACATTTATATAAAATACCATGTTTAAGTTAGCTTATAAAAATAACTTACCTTAAATTCTTCTTAAAAATTGATTGAAAATGCTACAATAATAATCCTTTTGTGAGATCACAAGTAGTTTAAAAATGTCAGAAATTTGAAAAATAGTGTCATCAAATTTTTAAATTATTGAAATTATGTGTAGTCTGAAATCCAAAAGTGTGCAAGGAAAAATTAACTTTATTTTTTAACAAAAATACCCAGTTTTCTAACCTTATATTTTAAAGCTATTAAAAATGTACTTCCACGTCGTCTTTTTTAATATTTATTTACACTAAAATATAATTAAATAAATTCTGAAAGATACAATAAACTTCACATTATTGGGAAATTCGCGATACATAACACAGTCCTGTGCTTCATCAAAATTCATACAACGAAAATGCTCTGGACCAATCAGCTTTATCTAGAAAGAGACAGGTGTACGTCTCATATATTTGTTCTCTTTCTCTAGAGCCCATTTCCATTTTTCCTACAGCTAGAGATCCTCAAGGGAGAGTTGAGACATGGGGTACTCCAAATCGGATTGGCGACTCTGTACCGGAATTAATACAAACGGATTTAATACATAATAAAGACAACACTCAAACAAGAACATTATAAATGATTGGGAAGGTTATTTGTTAAGGTTAGGGGGAAATAATATTTGCTTTGAAACACATATACTTCAAAATTTTCATAAACAAAAAAATTAATAAAAAATAACACTTTTTAAATATTCGCGTCCCATGAAAATATCAAATTTCCGGTACAGCGGCTACCATTGGAGGGGGAAACGTGTCTCAACTCTCCCTAGAGGATCTCAGCCTGCGTTATCGGACCATTTCTATATATCGATTGTCTTTTTCGTTGTTTGTGACTTTATTTCTTTGTCACAATGCAGAAAATGAACAGTCAATTACAGAAAACTTTTGGCTTTCCTTTCGTCTTATAGGTGTTTCGTAATTAGCTGTTCGTTCTCTGCTTTTCGTTTTACTCGCGAAGCCCACGTGGAGCGACAACCTGAATTGGACACTAAATTCTTAGGGTGGTGTCTCATGATTGCAGAATTGCGTTGCGTTTTGCATAATGCGTCAATTTACTAGAAATTTCAATCAATAATATTCTTCTAGTCACTCAATGAAACACTGTAATTGGTTTAAATGTTTAGTGATTTGACGCATTACGCAAAACGCAACGCAATTCTGCCGTCATGGGACGCCATCCTTAGGAGCTATGAAAAATCTTTTAGATATTAAGCCGTCTTTAGATTATACAGAATGCTAGAAAATGGAACTGTAGAACGTAGATATCAGAAAGATACAGGCAGTGCAAACTCTTAGGAAAAAATGCCTAAATTATCATTTTTTGAAAAAATTGACTCTTCGAATCTTAGGGTAAAGAATCGATTCACTTGAAAATCGAATAGCAAAGAATCGGATGAGAAAAATCAATTTTTTTCAAGAGAATCGATTTTTTGAAGAATCGAATTGGAATCGAACATCCCTAGGCGGACTAGATAGAAACAGTGCAGCACCACCATTTTTTTCACGCTGGATTCTTTTGAAAGATACCAATTCACTTGTGCAAAATAAAAAGCCAAGATTGGGTTTAACTTTTCCAACTTGACACACTCCTGTTCAAGAATACGAGCGAATGAGTTCTTTTGTGCTTTATGACAACGTGCGTGTTGATGAATCCTCCATTAATATTTTCATGTGTTTGACATTCTCGTCAGATAAGGTATTAGATTCTTTAAAATGTGCTCCCACCACCTTTCTTTGCCATATGTTCACGTTTTGAAACAATCTGAACCCGAAAACAGGTTTTCTCGAATTTATCTGTCCGCGAATCTGTGTGTCTGTAGATTTGTAGTCGATTAGCATGATAACTTTCAAAAGTATTGAAAGATTGGATTGGCTTCAGTGTCCTAAGTTTAAAGTCAAGTTATGAGACCCCTTTTTTGTCAGGATAGGAGAAACTTTGCTTTTTGAACACCCTATAAGATTGTTATAACAAATGTTGGTATTTTCTTGAAAAATTCAAAATTCAAATTTGGATCCAAGTAAAGGCGATAATAAAGAAAATATTAATTAACAGAATTATTGATTTTAAGAAGATCAACAAATTTTTCAATGAACATTTTTTGATTGGATAAATAATTTTCTTTCCAATTGTACAAAATATTGTTAGAAACTAATTTTAATTTTCCCGCTAAAAGTAAAATTTTTTTTTTTTAAACAGAGATATTTACTTTACTTCTTTACAGCAGTGTGTAATTCAAAAAACAAACAACCCCGCACAGTTTACATTAAAATCCAGCCACTGTCAAATTGGCCCAAATTTCAATATAATATAGTTCAAAGCCTCCTGATCAAAAAATCTTAATGGGTACTTAGTCCAAAAAATCAAAAGTATTCGAGATAGGTGGGGCTAAAAGCGAAAAATATGACCACAAGGGAATTTAATGTCCCGCTTGAAACTGGCAGATGAGGTGCAGATTTTTCAATAAACTGTGATCAGCACAATCACTGGCAATACTAGAAATACTAGTAAGACTAGTCCAGCTAATAAGGCAACGAAATGGCGCTGTCCTGGTAATAATAGGTGAAATCATAGCCCTGTCCTGGCAATGTAAATACTATTCGAAATGTGGAGATAGTTCAGTCAATGAATACAAGACTGTAGATCAGTCCAATTATCAAAGGAAATTGCAATCCAGATACTAAAGGCAATTTAATGAGATTGACCTGTCAATGCGAAGATTTTTTTTAATAATCAAGGTAAAGTACATTCTGGACTACCAAAGATATTTTGTAGTTCAAATAATTAAGACAAAACTATAGCTCAGTCCAACCAACAAAGGCAAGACATGTTATTAGTCCAGTCAGTTAATACAAGACTATAAATCAGTCCAACCAACAAAGGCAAGACATATCATAAGTCCAGCTGGTTAAGACAACACTATAGATCAGTACAACCAATAATGGCAATACATTTTATTAGTCGTAAGATGCTAACTCGCATTGCCATTTGCCTCTGAATTTCATGCAGTTGCGAAACATAAGACGAACACTCATATTGTCATTTTTTTCTGAATTTCATGCAGTTGCAAAACATAAGACGAACACTCATATTGTCGTTTGTTTCTGAATTTCATGCAGTTGTGAATCATGAGTCGATCACTCATATTTTCATTTGTTTCTGAAATTCGATGTGTCAACTTTTTTATCATTTGTAATAATCTCAGGAAATGCTTAGTTCCATTTGTTCTCATTTCTTAATATTGACTACTTCGGAATGGATACATCATACAATAGATACATGCGTCTGCATCGCATATGTTAAGCTGTGGACGTACATGTAAGTTTTTATGTTTGCATAATACCTTTCCATAATACTTGCTGAATTAAAACTAACATGACAGGACGAAATATAACACAATGTTACGGCATTTTTACGACAACTTTACGACATCCTATGTCCACGTCGTTTCGGTGTCTTTGCGATATCGTAGAGACACCTTAACGACATGGACATAGGATGTCGTAAAGTTGTCGTAACGATGTCGTAAAGACGTCACCAAACCTTGTCCCCACTGAGAACTGGATCCGCAAAAGTGTCAGATCACAATTCTTCGTCGTGCGAATTTCAATCACCCTCCTCAAGAGATACAATATAATACTTGTATGTGAGTAACTTGCAATCGAAGTATTATCGCTGAAATACGTAAAGTAGAACAGAATGAAAAATGTTTAAGACTAAATGTAATTAAGCACACGAAGCATAATTCTTGCATATTTTGCATTTGTTTGGAAGATTTTGTAAGACTTTCTGTCGAGTGGTGGGTTAATATTTTTATTATAAAGTATATCTACGTCCCCGAATCATCTCGCTACTGTTTTCAGCATTTAGACACTAAAGACTTTATACCGCATATTTTATAGGAAGGTTTGCAATTCGTAAATAGGCCTTATCGTTTATTCGGCACAGAATTTGAGAATTTTTTGCAGAGTTTACGTCAATCAGCCGAAATTGATGAGTCTGATTTTGACTGATCATGTACCTGAACCTGGTGATAACGTTCGTTATGTGAGGAAAAATGATTTCCTAAAATTTTTATGTAAAATGCGTCAAAACTTATCCGATGATTTTTTGAAAGTCATTTTTCGATTTAGTAGTAGGTAAGCTGCTAGTCTGACTATTGCTATTGTGCGAAGATCAATGATGTTACGTTTTGTTCCTCACAACAGTAGATTAAACGCAATTATAAGAGAGCAATATATAGATAGACAAGTGACGGATTTTGGAAATAGGCTCTATAATCATAACCTTAATGATCCTTTTGCAATTGCATAGATTGATGGAACGTATTTATACATGCATAAACCTAGTAACTTCATTGCACTAAAATACTCATACTCAATGCATAAGGGACGTCATTTAATTAAGTCAGCCCTTGTTGTAGCTCCAGGTGGATACATGCTAGATATCCATGGCCTTTATTTTTTCTGACTCTAGGAATAATGATGCATCAATGCTGTTAAACTAATTTCAAATGGATACTGCAGGGCTTAGAGAATGATTTCAAACTGGGGCATATTCAAAGTAGATCGTGGCTACAGAAATGTTTCACCTTTACTCGAAATTCGAGTATTTATTATAAAATGCCCGCCCTTCTACAGCTAGAACAACTTCCACTTGATACTCATACTGCAAATCACTTTACAATAATTACAAAGACAAGGTGGCTAGTAGAGGTGCGCAATGGTCATATAAAATCCGTTTTTAAATTCTTTGAAGGAACTGTTTCCATGGACCATGCCATCAACTTCGGAGACTTTTACCGAATTGCCGGCGCGATTCTCAATAAATATCGAGAGCTAATCGCTATGGGGGGAGCAACTGCTGAAGTAGCGGAAAGAATGCTAGAAAAGTCTCGTACACCTAATGTTATACACGCTAGAGTTGAGATAGACAACCGTCACACGAGAAACGCAAGGTGGGTTGACTCAAACGCAAATCACGTACCCTACTTTCCAAAACTCGATTTCAGTTATTTGCTGCACCTTACAATGGGAATATATCAACTGAAGCTTGCACCTGCTTACATACAAGACAAACTTCAAAGAGAACAGGCTAAACAGTTACAAATAGACGAACTATTGGATGAACGTAGACCCATTAGAATGCGCATATATTTCCGATTCATAAATGTTACCTAACACTAACTATGGATGGCATACATTGAAGAAGACTTCAATAGGCAAGATAATGAGGACTTTGCAAATGAAGAACTTATCGAACGTACCCTAGAGTATTATTGCACACGTAAAACTAGAGCTAGAACCCTTGGCTCATGTGCCCACATTGCGAACATCTTATGGTATTTAGGGTATGCACGACAACAGTCACAGCGGATCAAATATCCTACGAAGGCATTTCTTGAAAATGTCATTGATGCAGGTTACAAACATTAATAAGCCATTAGCGAAGCCTGCTTGCATAAAAAGCCCAGCGTAGACAAGCTTGTCTAAACTGACTGAATTGATAACATGTCTTCCCTTTGTTGGTTAGACTGATTTATAGTGTTGTCTTAACCGGCTGAACTAATAACGTGTCTTGTCTTTGTTGGTTGGACTGATTTATATTATTCTCTTAACCGACTGGACTAATAACATGTTTTGCCTTTGTTGGTTGGACTGATTTATAGTCTTGTTTTAACTGACTGGAATAATAACATGTCTTGCCTTTGTTGGTTGGACTGAGCTATAGTTTTGTCTTAATTATTTGAACTACAAAATATCTTTGGTAGTCCAGAATGTCTTTTGCCTTGATTATTTTGAAACATCTTCGCCTATTATTACCAGGACAGCTATATTTTGTTGCCCTTATTAGCTGGACTGGTCTTACCAGTGTTCATAGAATTTTCAGTGATTGTGCGGATCACAGTTTATTGAAAAATCTGCACCTCATCTTCAGGTTTCAAGCGGCACATTGGATTCGCTTGTGGTCATATTTTTCACGTTCAGGCCCACCTATCTCGAAAACTTTTCATTTTTTAGACTAGTACACATTTTGATTTTTTGATCAGGAGGCTTTGAAATATATTATATTGCAATTTCAACCAATTTGACCGGGGCAGAATTTTAATGTAAATTGTGCGGGGTCCTTTTAATTAATTATTTTTTGATAGGATGCATATTTTTTTTATATCATAAAAAACCACATTGGAAATAGGCAAATTAATTTTTTAGAACATTGAAAATACATTTGTTTCAATGTCAATGCATATTATGAATTGTAATAATAAAAATTGATTGAAATCGTACATTTTTCAGGTTGTAGCTAAGAATAAAAATTAGTGCAAAATAAGGAACCAATGTTAAAGTAATCATTAAAAATAAAGTTTCTACACTAATTTACAATATCTGAATAAGCAGTCTCTGACCGAGGTACATAAATAAATATAATATACATTTCATATAACAGAGTTGAACTCAATGTAAAAAAGTGCGCGCATTAAGCGAAATCGAGTTTGAAGTACAAGATGTGTAATGAGTACATGTTCGCTTTAACTAAAGATAATTAGCAATCACCAAATAAAGCATAAATTTATGCACAAATCTGGAGAAAGTACAAAAAACGAACATGCAGCTTTCGGTTAAGAAATAGACGAGCCAAGAGACTCGCCCTTCAGGCGCGCTTAAACTTGCGAGTGATGACAATGTGCCGGTGCTGTAGGCTGATTTTTTAATTAAAATTTTATAGTATCATATATACTGACCATCTGTATAAGGGGCAGAATACGTCAAGTGTTCCCACCTAAAATTAATTGTTTTTGGATCGGGTTTAAACTTGGCTGGAATATAGTCCTAGTGGACCTACCTTAATCCACCAAACCATAGGTTTATTTGTCAACCATCAGATTATTTCTACAAAAATATCGCTTTGTCGTGATAGCATCATTATTTTTGTGTCTGAAAGCTTGCTCTATAATCAAGTTGTAAAAATCGCTAAAAAAAAGGTCAAATTGACTATTTTTGAACGCTGGAAACATCACTACAACATTTTTCTTTTCGAAAAAAGAAAAATACAGTATTTTTCATTAATTTAAGCTGAAGAAATTTCAGGTTCGACATATTCAACTTTGTCATAAATCTATGAATAAGACTGAATGAAAAAAATGTTTTTTTTAACACTGTCAAAAACTTGCACCAATAAAATTATCCATAATTTTCGAAGCAATAAGGAAACTTTTTGGAATTTTCAATATTTTAGTTTTCATATTAAAAAAGGGATCAGAAGATATTAACCGATTTCGAAATTTATTTTTTTTCCTTTTTTCGGATGCCAACGCACAAATATTTCTCGCGCAGCACAAACGATTCGACTAATTTCATCCTATTCACTCCGCCCTATTAGAGATCTATTGTAGTAGATACCTCGGCGGAAAAATTACATATAGTGAAAAAAACCTGTATGCTTTTCCCTTGTTCTATACAAATAATGTTTAAAATTAATTAAAATTATATATAATAATTAATTATTTAAGAAATAATAAATTTCGTGCAAACCCTTAGGCGGATTAAACAAAATATGTTTGAAATAATATTCCAAAATATACACATAATTATTAAGTTTTTCACTTTTATCTTACAATATTAATCCATGTATCAAACATTATAAAATATACACATACAAATCGTTCAAATGCAAATAAAAAATACAGCGTTACAATTATGAATTACTTCTTGCAGCAGGGATTAGAGCCATGGCATTTTGAATTACATTGCAATTTGTTTGTTTTTCTACATTTACAAGCATTGTCGAATCGAACGTTACATCCCTTAATAATAATACATTTCTTTATACAATCACACTTTACGAATCCTTGAAGACCGAAAAATGACTTCACTATTTATTTGTCGTACAGATACGCTTTTGTGTGTGTGTGCATGTGTAGGAGTGTGTGTATGTCAATGGGCGAATAACAATTTATATTCAAGAAATATTTAAAAAAGCGTTTGCTTTTAATTTAATTATATAGTGACATTATAATAGAATAGGTGGGAATAAAGTCAAGGCTGCCAGTCGGGTATAAGGTGGCGCAAAGAATAAAAGCAGGGCTAGCGGAGGAATTATAACAGGGGTTAGGGATACATTGGCGAAGAAATTTATGATAGGAGAGAGGGGGGTGCAAATGAGGGCAGTGAATAATGAAAGAATGACGTGAAAATTTGTGACAGTATACAATAGGAATGGAATGGGCAGAATTAAGGAACGGGTGGCAGACTTGCTAGACGAATGGTAAATGTAGTAGAAGAAGGGTGAAGAAGGAACTGCATAAAGGGAGGAGTGCGTGGAAATGAGGAAGGAATATAGTTTGATGTGTAAGAAGAAGGAGCAGATAAGGAAGTTGAGGAGATCTAAGGCAACAGGGCTGGACGGGGTAGAGAACGAAGCTTGTCTGTTTAGCGCACACAAGAGGTCAGGGAGATGCTGAAAGGGGCAGCGAAGAAAGTGTTGGACGGGAGGGATTCCCAAGTGGGTGGAAGGAGGTGTTGATCGCGCCACTGTATAAAAAGGGAGATAGTAATTACGTTAATGAACACGGCGCACAAAGTATACGCGATGTAAGGTATAGAGAATTAGCGAAGAAGGGTTCGAAAGTGTATGCGTTTTTTGTGGATCTCAAAGGCGCATTCCCTTCGGTGGAAAGGAGAAGGCTGTAGGAAGCGATATAAGAGAGTGGAGTGAAGAGTGGCCTGATCGAGAGGTATATGAAGGATGAACGATATAATGAGAGCAGGGGAGGGAATTTCGGAGAATTTTCAGGTGAATAGGGGGACATGGAAAGTAAGCTAGAGGCCGGAGAATTAAGAAGAGTTAGGGTAGGAGAGGTTAGGACATGATGACACGCATATTTAGATGACATAGTTCTGCTAGCACAGAGCGAGGAGGCCTTCAAGAAGACGTTGAAAAGGTTGGAAGGATACTTGAATAAGAATAGGTTAGAACTGAATACGCAAAAGTCCAAGGTTATGGTGTTCAAGAAAGGAGGTGGACAGCATAAGGGAGGTATGAGGAAGTGGAAGGGAAAGGCGGTGAAACAGGTCTGTCAAGAAACTTGTCGAATCGAACGTTAAATCCCAGGCTAGCAACTGGACAGTCAGTATCTGGCTGTCAATGTCGACCCACGATGGACTAGACAGAAACAGTACAAAGGTTTGACTCCAATAAAATATCAGTCAAACAAAATTTGCTCAATTAGCTAAATATTTGTTTTAATGCAGAATATTATATAGATACTCATAAAACAGATCAGAAAAACTTGTATCCTTCACAAATTAGAAATCTTCTTAAAAAGATGTTATGAAAAACTAAAACACGTTTTAAAAGGATCAAGTGATTAAACTTTATTTATTACAGAGATATTATACTTCGCACAAGCCTTAGATTTCACAAAAGTGTCATAATGGTTACTGCGGAATATAATGCATTAACCTTTGCTACCCCTTTTTCAATCACTATTCACATAATGCTTTTGAATTTGTATAAGGAGAATAAATGTAAGATTCAGCAAAGAGCACTCGGGCTCATAAATAGTACAAACTACAGCAGCAGCAGCCAGCAGGTAGCCTTACTTATAAATAGTAGTCTAATAACTCTGAAACCAAAAACTTCGATTCAACTACTATAAGGGAAGTTTCTCACAAAACTTATAGCCGTACCACCAATGTATGAGGTACTTTTCGCGCGCTTGGCTATCGTTGAAACAAAGTTTTAAGTTTTAACCTACAGTGTACGAATGATAGATTTTCTAGTATCTTCATCGTTCAACCGTTTTCTTAAACTTGAAATCAATACTTCAAAGTTTTTTTTTCGAATATCGTTCCAAATTCTTAGTATTTTCTTTCAATCAAGGAAGCAATCTCTCAACAAAAATTAATGTTTAACTTAATTCTTATATATTTTTTTAATACAATTCCGTTTCCTGTGATAAAAATTATGGTTGGTCGAAAAAAATATTTAAATATAAGCTTCAGTACTTGTGCACTTGAAATACTTCTATTTAAATTAAAGCAATTTTTATTTGTTTTTAAAAAAATAGTATTTTTTCACTCATCAACGTCAGCGTCGCCCATACCAGCGACAATATTGTCCATTTTTAAATAATGTACGAAAACTGTGGTTGTGCTGTCAACGTCTCTTGACCAGAGACCACCTCTACCCCAGCAAGGTATGATATACTTAGCCCGTCTGTAAAAATCTCGTGGCGCTTTACTGTTTCTGTCTAGTCCGCCTTGAGTCGACACTGGCGCGCCACAGGCTGGCTGTCCAGTGGCTAGACTGGGATGTAACCTTAGGATCAATTAGTTTCTAGACAGATCGTTTATTTTGGTAAAACGTAATTAATAATTTATTATCCTACTTAATTAAAGAAAGATAAAAATAGTTCCTTTCCGTAAAGCTGGTAAATTAAAAAATACTTACAAGGCCTCTCAGATGGAATAGTACACATTCGCTTGAATTTGTCGATACCTATATTTATCTTAGAGTTGCATTTTCAGCTTCTGGCAAATTTAAAAAAGCAAAGGGATCTGTGATATCTGGGGCATATCAACGTTCCTCAAAACAGATTGTTAAAGCTTCTGTTTTATTGGTCTAGAAATATTCCCAGTCACTTCATAAGGATGGAAACAGGGGTCTAACAAAGGAGTTTTAAATCATTTACAAAGGCTTATACTTGGTGGATCTCTCTCGCTAGTATGGAAGAAGATAGATTGCCCAAAAGAGTAAGTGAAGTTTGGAGTGCAACTATTAGGCTTCTTAGATGAGATCCTTTCTTGATTCGCTAGGCGAGAGTGATGCATGGTCCAAACAGTGAGCCAGCCCAATGGTGGTTTCTGCAGACAAAACTAACATTCGCAGTAAATGGTCGAATAATCTTTTTCCATATCTATAGATAGAGTAATTAATTCGAATTATAATCAGATGTTCAGAAACGTAAGCCAGCTACGCTCCACAGAAGCTTAACTCCAATTTAAAACAAGTCTAACTAAAGTACGAATCGTTAGTCAATTACGAGAGTCTCGTGAATCTGAAATTAGGCTATATCTTAATCGCCTTTCATATGTAACCGATGCAAACCAAATCTGCAGTCTATGTATCAAAATGGAATATGAGGATTTAGCCCATATATCACAGTCAACCCTCGCTTGTTACAACTCCTTCCAAACGCAAACATCTCATCTATTGCAATTCGAGAGGGGACCACACCACACTATGTATCCGAAAACTACGAACGTACAAAACTGCAAATTTTGCCGACGTTTCGTGAACATTCGGGTTCACTTCTTGAGGACTAACCTGAAACTGAGGTATCAGATTATGGTGTTCTTAAGTATACTCTCTACGATGCCTGTAATTGGCCACAGCACCTCACCATAAGAACTTGTCGAATCTAATTGGCAAATCAAGTCTTTTTTTTATCCGGGATGACGGAAAGCCAAATCGGATTAGTATTTTATCAACCCGTGTGGAAATAATTCCTTGCAGACTGGAACTATTCTAGCGCCAATACTGGGTTATTCGTGGCTGTCTGTTCACGCCGAATTAGATTGGCGATCTTTTGGCGCTATCTATACCTACTAGATAGAAAAATCCATCACGCAGTTCTATGTAGACCCACGAATGTCGCTAGTCAGAATTTGACATCACATTAAAATAAAAATTCCGGCTAAAATCTAGCTTGGCTCTAGAAAGTACTTCTATTCGGACTTTGAAAAAGAAGGCGTAATTTAAAACCTAATCAATAAAAAGTCTCAAATTACATTTATTGCAGTGCTAAGGTTAAAGGAAATAGAAGAAATAAAGTTGCCAGTATTGTCAGTGCTGTGTCATAGTGAAGATTTGTTAATTTAATTTATCACTAAGTATTGGTTGATCTGACGCACTATACATTGTTTATTGGTAAACTATTGAATGAAAGACAAAGCTAATATAAAAAATTATTGCTGAATAAAGACATTTTATCGTTAGGGTTTCTAGGAAAGTAATTTTCTTTTTAGTATGACATGTATCCAGTACTCATATACATTAAAGTGACATATTTCCTAACCTAAAATATTATGCAGTGCTACCAACAGCACTTAACTTTCACCATGCAACGCAATTTCAAAACTGCTACCAAAAAAGTTGGTAATTTTTAAATTACTGATAAAAATAAGTCATTCAAGTCCTAACAATTTGAGTGTTTAATATTTATGTGAAATAGTATATCAGAGTTTTAATTTTAAATTATTTGCAATATAAGTTGATTTGTTATACCTTTTTCTATTCTTATTGTAGTAGAAATTTATCATCATTGATATCATTTTCATAATCGCTCTTGTTGTTTTCTTTTTGCTCATCACATTATTTTTTCTCAAACACTGGCTACTGATATTGTATTTTAACAATAAATTACTGCCTGGAAGAGTCGTAGAGAAACCGAAAAAAGTCTGATACTGTTTTCGTTTTTCAAAGTTTGTATAATAATAAAAAATATTGTTTAGTTTTAATATAACTCGTTGAAATATTATTAATGCGGGTAAAATAAACGAATCAGCTGAAAAAACGCATTTTCTGCATCTAAAAGCGCCTATTTAATGAATTAGTTTATCAGGTTTCTTCATAACAATAAAAATATTATTTATTGTCACTAAATGCAGTTCGAGTATTATTTGTTACTGTAGCATACACGATTGCGATGAAATAACGAATGTTCTGTATCCAAAAGAGCTGATTTAACGAATTGGCTTATGATAAATTGTTTCTAATAATAAAAATTTAACTCTTCAGTGTTGGGTTGTAATAAGACATTAATTTCACATGACTCAACAAGAGGATCAGATTAAAAAATGCTTGCCGGCTTAAAAATGCAACAAAAATCAATTTTGTACATCAATTTGTTTATAGCAATTAATGAAGTGAAGGAACTTCGTGCGCGAAAACATTCAGCGAATGTAAATTCACTCATTCTATTCCTTTTTGAGAAAATAACACTAAAAGAAGGAACGCAGATATTAGCGCAAATATAGAAAATTATAGTCTTTTGGAATTTTTCAACTTGCGAATAACAAATTAACATAATTTTAGTTTCAAAAATTGAATTGACAACGTTCTTTAGAATGACCTTTAAGCTTTAATGTAAATAGAGTGATCGTACAACAACTTTAGTCTGAAACTTCTTTGTTTTTTTATCAATCTTATAAATTTAATCATTTCAATTGGTCACCATGCAGCCACCGCCGATTAAGGCAAATTTCGTTCAATTATTTTTAGTTTTTTTTTATCGAAACAATCGGAAGGGTATTTCCCGATTTGTCTGAATTGGTGGAGACTGTTTGGCGGTCACTTTAATTACAAATATTTTTGTGAAAAGGCAATCTTAAATTCTCCTACTCAAATAATTTCCATTGAATCGATTCTTTTTTCCTTGGTACGTCTGCGCACTCTTCTTTCGTTTAAATACAAAAGTATATATTAGGTCCGCAAAACAGGAATTCACATTTTCTACATTATTGTCAAAAAAGAAAAGTGCAATGAACTGCACAAACGTATACGTTTAGATGTTCCTTACCACTTCCAAAGTTTAATTATAAATAGCCATTGGGAAGAAAATCACGCAAAAACTGATATACTTTATAGTAAGCATCAAGTATCACAGTTAGAACGTTAATATTAGCAGCAGCCGGTACCTTGCCACACATGCGACTTAGAGAAATATCAAAAGCTGAATTATAGTAAGATCAAAAACATATATTAACAATTTAGCACGCAGTGTGCATATAAAATTGTTGAATTATAAAAAAATTGATATTAAATAGAATATAGTAACTGTAGGTATTGAATCGATTTTGCTATGTTGCGATATCGTTATGACTGCAGCCATAAGAGGCAGCACCTCACACAAGACGTAATACGCCGCGCCGGTAGGCATTTCGGTGCGAATCCCTACCCCATCTCTGCATAAAGTTCGAAAGGCGGTAATTACATCAGGAACGCCAGGAAATTACCGGTAAAATACCGGTAAGTTCTCGATCGATTTCATTGTCGAGAATTTACAAGAATTTAGGTTTGTCACCGAAATCAATGTAAATTTTTGAGCTCAAATGTTTTTCAACACACCTATGTTCATTTTTAGTAACTTAGGGAATATTTCAAAAAATTTTAAGCAGCATTACCTAGCGACTTTCAATTATTTCAATTATGATACCATTCACTTTACAATGCATAATTCGAAAATCCCTTAATTCAGAAATTTTTCATTTTAGATTATTATTTTTGAGCTTACATTTTTAATGCAAAGAAATTCAAAATCCAGACTTGAAGCCTTTAAAATTGAAAATTAAAAGATTTTAAAGTAAAAAATTATTGAATTGAAGCATTTATCATCCAAAATTTATTATTCAATAAAGTTGAATCTGAATCTTTGAACTCTATCATTTATAAAAGTTAAAAATTCTAAACTTTGCAGTTTATCTGCATTTCCTTTAATCTTGTTTAATTTGAAAGTATTAGTACCTTCAATTTTATATGTGTTAACAGAGTATATATTATTAAGCATTCGAACACAACAATTTTTAATTTAGAAACTTTTAAACTTCAATCTAAAAACTCTAGAATTCAAGATTTCCGTTTTGAGTGCTTTAATTTGTAGTTTATTATTTATAACTTCAAATAGGAAAAAAAGTTTTGTTTTATAGTTCGAATCTTTTAATTTTTTGGCCGTGAAAAATGTTTGTGGGCTGAGAAAATACAAAAAATACAAAGAAATTGTAAGACTCCAAAAAAAATATTTTATACAATCCGTTTATATAACGGGATTATACTGGTTTTGTTGATCCGAAAAATTATAATTTTTATGAAATGTAAAACTTTACTTAAAACTTGTTCTAAACTAAAATTTAATAAAGTTAATTAATATTTGGAAGAACTTATGAAATCAATAAATAAAATCATATTCTGAAAAATGCACTTTGCTGTATATAAAACTACAAAATATCTAATCTAATTACACAGGCCCACAAAAAGTGTTCTGCACGAGACAAGTGACTAGAGTACACTTATGGATTTTGAGCCTCTGAATCCGAATCTGGCCTCAGGATTTCTCGTACACGTATCAGTTTTCCCGTAGGTGCAAAAAGAGCCTAGGGATTTCTGGTCACACAGGCCATACAACAAATTTGTTTGCACGAAAAAAGTAACTAGGCTACCCTTATATATTTTGAACCGCTAAATCCAAATGAGGCCTCAGAATTTCTCGTACATGTCTCAGTTTCCCCTATATACCCTTGGGTATTTCTAAGAAAACTGAAGGTCTCTCTCCGATTATATAAATTTATACGGGAAAAAATAACAAAACCTTCATATCCTTTACAGTTTTGCGTGCAAAATCAGTCACTTGTCCCATTCAAACAACTTTTTGTTGTGGGCCTGTGTGATCAGAAAATCCCTAGGCTTTTTCCTACTTTTCGCATCTAGGGAGAAAATGGTACAAGCCTAAAAAATTTAGTGGTCAAATTTAGATTAAGATCTCAAAACTCTAGAGGAAATAGCATTTTTGTTATAACATAAGCAAGACCTTCAATTTCCCCATATTTATCCTAGCTAGAACAAACTGAAAGCACCCTAGGCAATTTTTGTGTATGAATTTGGTATTTTCGAGTCCGAACACATAAGAATATGACACCCATACGTTAATTCTTCCGTATACTGATATTATCAAAATAATGTACAGAATATCCCTATGTTTTCCTCGATTTCCTGCATGTAGGGGAAAACTGAGACGTGTAGGAGAAATTCTGAGGCCAGATTCGGATTCAGCGGCTCAAAGTCCATAAGAGTAGCCTAGTCACTTGTCTCGCACAGACAACTTTTTTGTGGACCAGTGTTATTTTCCAGAATTAATTATATCTTTCTTACCCAGTTTCCCTTTTAACCGATATCCTGCTGTTCAAAATGTTGAAAATTAAAGTGAAGGAATATTTGAAATTGTTGAATGTGCTAAATTGAAGGACAAAGAGGCAACAAGTTTGAACGTCTCATTCATTAGCTAATTTTATTTCGATCAAAAACCATTTTGAAAAGTTGCTGCTTTGACGGTTTTATAATGTGCTATTCGCTCAGAATCTCATATTTATAAAAAATCAGTTAAATTGCACGTTCATTTTCGTGTCATTTTTT
Source organism: Belonocnema kinseyi (assembly GCF_010883055.1). Lineage (NCBI taxonomy): Eukaryota > Metazoa > Arthropoda > Insecta > Hymenoptera > Cynipidae > Belonocnema > Belonocnema kinseyi. Next base: position 108,328,066 of record NC_046660.1, on the reverse strand, counting down.
TTTTGTCAACTCATTATGAAATAAAAAAATTTCTGATTTAAAATATTAGTACTGACTCAGTACTTGCCATTACTATGATTTATTAAAATAGAGATTTTATTATTTCATAGAGTTACTAAATAGACTAATTTTTAACATAATGAGTTCATGCAAATATTAGTTCTTTGGCCCATTACTCGTCAATATAATGTTTTAAAGATTCTTTGATTGATATAATAACAAAACTTGCTTTAGAGAACAGAAATCACACCAAAATGAACAAATAAATTTAATTGTTTTTTTTATTTATAAATTTGAAATACCGCGCAAGTCAAGTTTTAATGAAAATTTTTTTAATTCGTAAGGGGGTCACCCCTTGTGTCCGGTCGAGAAAAACGATTTTTTTCGTAGGCTAAATTTATTTTTTCACATGTGTAGAATATGCTGATGAAGTTATATTCCAATAATCGAAGTCATTAGAAAGTTATAGCTGTTAGAACGACTAGATGTACTGCATTGTTTAAATCGTTCTTGAACTTTCAAACGCGTTTTTCTCGAAACCACGTTTTTCGATTTTGCTGGCATGATATCTCAAAAATCAAAAAAAAATCATAAAATTTGAAAAAAAAGTTCAAAACCGTGTCAATTACTCAATTTTCAATATTTTGAAAATATCCTAGTTCAGGCGATGGCCACAGCTTCACAGATTGAAATGCCGTTTGGTTTTTTTATTTCAAATAAGCCGTTCACCCGGAATCATGCCGGACATGGGCAAACTTTTTTTTGACATGGGTATCTTGGGAGTGGCGCCATACGCATTATAATCAAGATTTTGGGTTCAAACTTTGCACAATATACTGTTCAAATGTGAATAAATATATGGTGTATAGTTCAAAGTTGTATATTGTTATCGTTCGTCAAAAAAAATCCCCAAAAAAGGTAAAAAAAACGGGCCGTCACACGTGGCGACCCCCTTAAGAGTTTAATAGCGAGATTAACAATTTTTTCGGATAATAATAGTAAGTATTTCAAGTATTTGGATATATACTAGTGCTACGTTGAGCAAAATAAGTTTGTTAATAAAAACAAAAAAATCATTATAAAAGTGACCCAAAAAATAATGGTGGTTTCTTTATTTTTTTTATTTTCAGGAGGGTGCATCTACATATCGACTTCTCGCGGACACCCCAAGGTATCCAGTCCGCCACTGGTCGAGGAGTTGCAAACATGTGGTAGCTGGGGCAGAATACGACAAATGTTCCCATCTAAAATTAACTTCATTTTGGATCGGGTAGAAACTTGGCTGAAATATAGTCCTCGTGGACCTACATTAATCTACCAAACCATAGGTTCATTTATAACCCGTTGCCATTATACAGAGGGCTGAAATTTTCACTTTTTCACTCGTTTCTTCACCTTCACGTTAAGGTAACTTCTTTTGGGATGACCCGATTGGACTTTTATGATATTGTTTTGGAAAACTCTTTTCATGTACTTTAAGTCTATTATAAGGATATATTTAAAAAGAAATTTGTACATTTTTTTTATTGAAAGTCAAAATTGAAATTGATTTTTTGAAACAAAATATTTAAAACATTTTTTTTACCTAAAAGAGCTTTTTTTATACTTCTTGAAATCATGGAAAATAAAAAGTGAGCCGCAAATGTTTTCTTTGTCATATTTAGATTTTTACGCTCGACGGTACCACGTTAAACTTCCGCAGCGCTCGGGCACAAGTAGGGTAAGGGGGCCGCGCCAACCAGTTAACAGTCAATGATTTTTTTTAAGTTAATAAGATCTTGAATTCATCCATTTTTTTCTCATTTTGAGTTATACATTATTGTATATCATATTTCTATAAGTATTAATCACGTGAAAAAAATAATGATTGGGACATTTAATTATTTCTAACATGCTGTATTTCATCAGCTTTGTCCTTCACCTGAGGGCAAAGCCGTCTACAGCTTTTAATGAAAATCAAAACATTTAAAGATAAGAAAATATGATCATTTGCTTCTGTTGTATTTTATGTACTGGAAAAATTACCTTTCAAGATATCCAACAAGAAGAATAAGTTATTTCTAATAAAAATAGAAATAGCTGTAATATAACTTCTTATTCGTTGACATTCTACCAGAAACAGACTTTACGCAATGTTTCTACTGTACCATTACAAGAAAACTGCATAACGACCGGATTGATAATAATAATATTTAATAATTTCTTCCATGTACATAGGAAACACGGGACTAGGCATGCCATCCTAACTTTGGCGAGCGGGGTTTAATCCAGGGGAGGGGGGAGAATTCCATGAGTGGGGAGAGCCGCCATCTTACGATATGCCATTTGATTATGCGCACGAGCATTTTTGCCGACAAACTGTGCATGAAAATATAAACATGTGGGCACTGCCATGTTTGCAGCAGGACATCAAAAGGTGGCGGACCTCCCCCCTCATTGCTTCACCCCCGCAATGGCATGCCTAGTCCTTGTTTCCTATGTCATGGTTTCTTCCATGTAGCTCACAAGAAAAGTTGCTGCTCTGCATTACCGATCATTTATCGACGTAACTTGTGACACGTGTTTCACCCATGGACATAGGAAACCAGGGACTAGACATGCCATTGCGGGGGTGATGCAATGAGGGGGGAGGTCCGCCACCTTTTGATGTCCCGCGACAAACATGGCAGCGCCCACATGTTTATATTTTCATGCACAGTTTGCCGGCAGAAATGCTCGTGCGCATAATCAAATGGCACATCGTAAGAGGGCGGCTCTCCTCACTCATGGAATTCTCCCCCCTCCCGTGGAGTCAACCCCGCTAGCCCAAGTTAGGATGGCATGCCTAGTCCCGTGTTTCCTATGTCCATGGTTTCACCAAAGCACTTATAAATATTATTTTCGTCGGGCCTGCATCTCTGACCAAGCCTCACTTATTTATGAGATTTATTATATTTTGGACTTGCATTACGTCTAATTAATATCATTAGATTGTATGATATCGTTTTATCTGTCAAAATATTAAATTTTTATACTGTAAGTATTGCCAATAAAGTTAAAAACTTTATATTTCTGTCAGCGAAACTTCCATTCTTTCGTAGTAAAAACTGTTTTCTGTATAACTTTTCTTTTGCAACGTCAATTTTCAAGATTTTAGTAAGGAACACTATCCCTGATAAAATAGATTTATTTGCCGCAAAGTGGAACTAAGGTGGTTAAATAATAGCCATGCTATAAGGAAAATCACCTTTGGCCCACTGGTTGGCCCTGCCCCCCTCCCCTCCTTACCCTACTGTCAGGTCTGATGTGCCTTAAACTTAAAACTTTTTTAAGATGATTATCTGTGCAGAAATATATCATCTCAATTTGACCAAGAAAAAATTTGCGGCCCACTTTTTATTTTACGCGATTTCAAAGAGTGTAAAAAAAGCTTTTTTAAATAAAAAAATATAAAATTTTAAATATTTTTTTTTTCAAAAATCAATTTCAATTTTGATTTTCAAGCAAAAAAATATACTAATTTATTTTTCAATATATCTTTATAACAGTCTTAAAGTACATTAAAAGACCTTTCCAAAACACCATCATGAAAGTCCAGTCGGGTCATCCTAAAAGAAGTTACACTAACGTGAATGTGAAGAAACGCGTGAAAAAGTGAAAAGTTTAGGCCCTTGTATATTGACAACTGGTTGATAAAAGAACCTATGGTTTGGTGAATTTGTAGGTCCAATAGGAATTTATTCCAGCCATGTTTCAACCCGATCAAAAAAATTCAATTTAGGTAGGAACACTTGATGTATTCTGCCCCAGCTATATTGTTATACTTAGAGAGGTACATATTCACAAATCAGCAGAAGATTATGCAAAAGTTGCAAGTTAAATGTCGAAGAAAGAGTATAAGAAAACGAACAACACCTCTACAGATTAAAAAATATAACAAAGAGCTTGAAAAGGAAATTGCAATGTGCTCTCGTACTGTCTGATGAGACTGTACTGAACCAAGTAAATTTCTTCGCAAACTCTTCATAAAACGTACAATTTTGTTTCGGCATATCGAAAAAAGTGCTATGCGTGTTTTTAAATGGCGCCAGAATATAACACGTAAAACCAGCTAACAGCTGCCACAGACTATACTAACATACATACTGATACATAGCTATAGAATCTAGGAGATTTTCATATTTTTCCACAGAAAACCAGGATATGTTCAGAAAACCCAGGACGTCTTGTAACCCTATGGTTATTGTTATTATTATCAATAAATATTGCGTAAATCACAAGTGATAGATTAAAATCGATGTCAGTTTATAATATGGATATCATATTACAGAGTAGCACATATTGCACTCAAATTGTTTAAATTACATCAATTTTTACCTGTCCGGACCGGACAACACTCCTATAATAATATAATATAATAGCAAATATAATAGCATAATACGTGGATAAAACGTTTCAATTTTCCAAACTGTTTTAAATAGTATGTTGTCCTTTTGTATGAGTATCCCAAAATTCTCGATGTGACCTCTATTTAATTTTGGATAAGTTAAAACACCTACTATTCTTTAAAAGCATAAGTATAGCCTTCAGGACTGGTTTTCCGCAAGTAATGAATCTCCAATGATTAAAGTCAGATATCTGGTTGAGCAAAGTGATTTCGAGTCCTAGTTTCTTTTTGCCCACTGTGAAATAGAAAGGTCTGGGTTTGTTTGGCTTTTCCTTATCATTATGAGGAAAGCTGTATATTCTATTGTTTAAAATTATCAAAGATATATAATTTGTTTAAACCCTCTACTGCCCAGGTGCGAATTAACCGTATTTTTCTTTTTAGCAATGCTCAGCAATTCATTTTTAAGAGAATTATGGTTTGCTTCTTTTTAATTTTTTTCACAGAGCAACAATATAGAAACAAATATAATGACAAAATTGACCATTTTAGCTTTGTGAATTTTTATCTCAAGAAAAAATACAGATAGAAACTCACTATCTGCCGGAATTATTGCACATGCATTCATAGAACATAATTAATTTTAATAATATTTAACTTAATTTTTATAAACAATTTTTGTAAACAAATTCTCATTAGTGTTTTTTTATCATAGAAAAAATCGTTTATTTCACGCTAGTTGCTAATATTTTTCATTAGAGTCATAATTTGTAATAAAAAAATTAACATGAGTTGACAGCTATTGTTTTTATAAACATTTCTATAAACAAATTCTTTATAAACGAGTTTTTCTCATAGCTGAATTGATTTTTCTGAACAAAACTGATTCACAATTGTCTTTAAAGCCAATTATATACTTTACGCTTTATCAAACATGAACAATACAGATTTTTTATAATAATTTAGTTAAACAAGTCTCCTAATCGGCCGTTTTCTCGTAGAAAAAAATATTTTTTTCTTCAATAATTATTAGAGTGACATTTATTGCGGTGACTAACTAACGAAATTAAATAAAGAATAATTTATATGATTGTTATAAACAATTTTTTTAACAAAACTATGATTAATTTTCTTTATATGCAAAAAAGACGGTTTTCCACTGAAATTATCCGACTATAAACTAACAGTGATTCCAAACTTGGAAATGGGACATTAAATAATAATTTGCGTAATTGTTAATAAGAATTTTAAAACAATAAGTGACAATCTGCGGTTGTTTGTAGAAAAAAGTTATTGTTTCTTCAATCATTTTTGTGATAATCTTATTTGTGTTATTGAATCAATGAAAAAATTGATGCTTATAATAATAATGAGATTATTATAAAAAACTTAAAATAAGTAAATTACGATTCAGAACTCGAATCATTTTTAGATTCGAATTGTTCCATTAGTTCATCGAGTTCCTGATCAAGTTCAACTTCAACTTTTTTCCATTCAGGCTTTAAGGATGCAATGAAAAGATCTGAGGACTCAAGGAATTTGTGAACTAGGTCGTGCATAGTATGCAATCGAGAGATTTTTCATTTGTTGAGATATCGAATGTACTTGATACCCTTGTTCCTGGCTTCAGAAGCTTCTTCGGAATACATGCCAATTGGCAGCATAAAATTCTCTATAACTTTTCCCCCATGTAGCACTATTTTATGAACTGAAGAAGGCATGTAGTACCATGGATATAAGCTCACATACAGTTTTGCTGTCCTAAAAGCATACTCGTTGAAAAAGAGAGGAGGAATTTTCGAGAAAAACCTACGAACTTTTCCATCCAACATAGTTAGCTTCATTTCTGTTGTCACTATATACACACCATTAGTCGTAATAATTGTTGTGGGTCTAAGCTTCTGAACTTGTGTCTTAATATTTTTGATATTAATATTAATATTATTATATTAATATTATTTCTGCATGTAAACCAGAAGAAATAAATTGTATCCAGCTTAGAATTTGGTCTTTCAACTTTGCATGTCTGGATTAGATTCATGGAGTGTATACTACATATTGCTTATCGGTTACAAATCTGCAAATGGAGCATATGCAAGAAAGAGGATAAAGAAACGATGAAAGAAGCTAAGAAAAGAATTTGCAACGAATTTCAAAAGAAAATAGAGTTAATAATTGATCAGCCAATTTAAGGATCTGGCAACTCTAATTGTGGTGATACGGCTCGTAGGTTTTTCTCGAATGTTGATCAAGTGTCAGAAATAACTGGAGTAAATAAATAACTCATTAAAATGTTTAGAAGCATACTACAAATGTTAGTTAGTAGCAGAAAAATTCCTCCTCTCTTCTTCAATGAGTATGCTTTTAGGACAGCAAAACTGTATGTAAGCTTATATCCATGGTACTACTTGCCTTCTTCAGTTCATAAAATACTGCTACATGGGGAAAAGTTATGGAGAATTTTAAGCTGCCAATTGGCATGTATTCCGAAGAAGCTTCTGAAGCCAGGAACAAGGATATCAAGTACATTCGACAGTTCAACACACGACAAATCTCTCGATTGCATAGTATGCATGACCTAGTTCACAAACTCCTTGAGTCCTCAATCTTTTCATTGCATCCTTGAAGCCTGAATGGGAAAAAGTTGAAGTTGAACTTGATCAAGAACTCGATGAACTAATAGAAAAATTCGAATCTAAAAATGATTCGAGTTCTGAATCGTAATTTATTTATTTTAAGTTTTTTATAATAATCTCATTATTATTATAAGTATCAATTTTTTCATTGATTCAATAACACAAATAAGATTATCACAAAAATGATGGAAGAAAAAATAACTTTTTTCTACGACCAATCGCAGATTTTCATGCATTGTTTTAAAATTGTTATTAAAAATTACACAAATTATTATTTATTTTCCCATATACAATTTTGGAATCACTGTTAGTTTATTGTCGGATAATTTCAGTGGAAAACCGTCCTTTTTGCATGTAAAAAAATTAATCATAGTTTTATTTAAAAAAATTGTTTATAACAATCATATAAATTATTCTTTATTTAATTTCATTGGTTAGTCACCGCAATAAATGTCACTCTAATAATTATTGAAGAAAAAAACATTTTTTTCTACGAGGAAACGGCCGATTAGGAGACTTGTTTAACTAAATTTTTATAAACAATCTATATTGTTTATGTTTGATAAAGCTTAAAGTATATAAATGGCTTTAAAGACAATTGTGACTCACTTTTGTTCAGAAAAATCAATTCAGCTATGAGAAAAACTCGTTTATAAAGAATTTGTTTATAGAAATGTTTATAAAAACAATAGTTGTCAACTCATGCTAATTTTTTTATTACAAATTATGACTCTAATGAAAAATATTAGCAACTAGCGTGAAATAAACGATTTTTTCTATGATAAAAAAACCCTAATAAGAATTTGTTCATAAAAATTGTTTATGATAATTAAGTTAAATATTATTAAAATTAATTATACTCTATGAATGAATGTGCAATAATTCCGGCTGATAGTGAGTTTCTATCTGTATTTTTTCTTGAGATAAAAATTGACAAAGCTAAAATGGTCAATTATGTCACTATATTTGTTTATATATTGTTGCTCTTTGAAAAAAATTTAAAAAAAGCAAACCACAGCTCTCTTAAGAATTAATTTCTGAGCATTAAAAAAAAAACTTTTAAATCGGTCAAGAAATACGACCTGTGGGCGATTATGAACAGTAAATTCCTATTCCAGACCACTGTGGGTCGGTCGAACTTAGTGCGCCACTAGTCGGGCCAACCAGCTAAATGATAACGGTCAACCGCCTTTGGCGTCTCCACGTCGGGCCAACATTTGGTCCCATATATGGGCCATCTGTTAGATGACACCGACCCAACCTTCAACAAAAATTAATTTCAAAAAAGTTATGTTTTAAATTATTATTGTATAATGTTCCTTTTTTTATCATTTTCAAATACATAATTCGCACACACGGTTACTCACACTAATAATCGCACGCTTTAACGCTTTAAAAAATGATACTAGCAAAGGATTATCACCCTATATAAACTACGTAAACTAGGGCATTTTACCGCGCACTCTAATCACTTGGCTATCGAAGTACTTGAAGTTTGGTTACAAAAACTGTGCTGAATAGTTGGACGCTCCCGGTGCTCTTCAATAACAGAAAGATTCTTGAAATCGCCTAAGTTTTATAGATTCATATTATTTTTAAATATTCCAATATTATATAATAAAAAAATGTATGAACAAATTATTTGTTGCAAGAATGTTTTCTACGATTTTCCATAATTTTACGTTTTTTAAGTTATATTGCGAGAAATTTCGAAAAAAAAATCATGATTAAGAAAATTTTCTTGATATTGTTATTGTTAAAATTACAAACAAATTTAATGAAAAAATGCATTAATCAGGAATTTTTCGACGGAGACATTTGTTTTTTTTTCTATTTCAATTTTTTTAAATAAGGAACTTCATGATAATCTTAGAAAATTTCTAATTTGTTGATTAATATTATTCTTTTTTTAAACAAATTTGATTAAAAAAATGCATTACTCAGGCATTCATCGGCAGTCAATTTTTTTTCAATACCACTCCTTTTAATTGGGAACTTTATGACGATTTAAGCAACATTTGTAATTAATTGATAGATTTAATAATTTTTTAAACAATTCTAATTTAAAAATGCATTAATTACACATTTGTGGATATAAAATTTCGTTTTTTCTATGTCAAGTTTTTAATTAGGTACTTTATAATAATTTCAGCGAAATTCTTAATTTTTTATCAATTTTATTTTTTTTTTAACAAATTTAATAAACAAATTCATTATTAGGATATTTGTCAACGGGAAAATTCTTTTTTTTTTATTCCAGACTTCCATTGGGATCTTCATTATAAATTCAGCAACATTAATGATTAGCTGATAAATGTTATGATTTTTTTAAACCAATTTAAAAAACAAACGCATTATTCGCGCATGTGTGGACGGAAAAATTCGTTTTTTTTTATGTCAATCTTTTCATTTGGGACCTTCATGATAATTTCAGTAAAATGCATAATTAGTTGATACATTTTATGACTTTTTCCACAAATTTTAATAATATATGCATTATTCGGGTATTTGACAACAAAATAGTTGTCGAAAATGTTGTGAAAGTCAAAAAATGCCTGATAAATGCATTTGTTTATTAAATTTATTTATAAACTTAACAATAATAATTTCACGAAGAAATTTCTTCATCATTATATTGTTTTTATCCTAAGTTCTTGCAATATAACTTTAAAAAACGTAAACTTAGGGAAAATCGTAGAAAACATTCTTTGAACAAATAATTTTTATATAATAAATTTGCTTGTTTATTATATAAAATTGGAGCAACTTTAACTAACTTTACTCTATAGGGCTTAGAGGAGTACAGCATGAATTTCTTAAAGGAAATTGTGATTTTTTCTTCATAGATTATTTTGGAAAGAGACCCATTTGGGAAGCTATTCTTTGAAAATATTCAGTGTTCGATGCTTTTTTGGAATTCTTAAATTTTGCAGGATTTAAAATTGACTTTATTATATATTAAAATAGATACATTTTGAATATGTAGCAGTATTTAATAAATAATTTTGAATGTTTCATTTCGACAATATTAATTATGATATTGCGTCACAAATTAAGAAAGTTGTTTCATTTTTCTTGATTTGAACTTAAAGTTGATAATTTAAAAGATACGATCAGATCAACTGTGGCCGAAAGCATATCTATCGAAATGAACTAGGTTATGTGCACATGTAACGTCGACAGACGGATCAACTTTTGACCACAGTCGCGCCGTTTAGCAACAATGGGGAAACGGCAAAGTATGAGTAAATTCGAGTTCTAAATCAGGACACCAGATTTAAAAGAACACAGAAAAAACAAAACTTAAAACTTATTGAAGTTAAGACTTGCAACAGTTAAAAATTAAATATATTTCGGCAAAAGTTTCAACCAGGTTAGGAGAATAATTTTAATCTTGTCTACTGCTTCACGCTGAAGTGAGCAAATTTCGGTAAAACATGTAGAATAAGCAACAGAAAAAAGAAAAGGAATTGTTCTTACTGATTTAGTATCTCCTCCGAAACAAATTACACTATTTTAGACGAATTAGAACCTATTAACCATTTAGCAAAAAGCGCAAAAACAACTGACAGATGGGAATCCCCATTTCTCTCCAATTTAATGAAGTTAAACGATGATAGATAGCGCCAGCGTCGCGATTCTCACTACATCTCGAATAAAAATGGAGCGATTCTAAGGCGAAAGATTATCCTGGCAAGGTTAAAAATTGGAAATTATCTTCGATTAATTTGAAGTTTATCCGGCAAGGTTAATTTTTGTTGCAGAGAATCTCTCACCTGGAACCGACGTAAACTTTATCTTTCATAGTAGGTCCGTATATTACCTACTATCAAAGTAGCGTTTTCACAGACAATAGCGACTATCCACGTTCAGTCGGGAAATTAACTTTCAGGATATGTAAGGTTCCAAGCAGATTCGGTAAAGTCGCAATGATTTGTAAATTTGTAAGTTATGGCATTTTAACAAAAAATATTTGAATTTTCACAATTGTTCGTAATTCCAGTATCCGAGGTAAAAACGTTATTAATGGTAGCTTCAGTAGAAATTTTAAATTGCCCGTTACAATCAGAAATGTTGCAGGAAGTAATATTTTTCGAATTATTAAATTTACATTTAATTAATATATATGTAAAGGAAAGGACATGAAAAGGAAATAAATCTGCATATAAATAAGTTTATTATTTATGTAAATATATATATATATATATATGTGTGTGTGTGTGTGTGTGTTTGTGTGTGTATTTTTACTAAAATTCCCTGTCTCAAAATAAAAATTATAATTCCGCAAGGAAATTCCCTGTCGTACTACCACTGCTCAAATAAAAACAATATTTTACATCGTGCAGGTCCATACATTTATAAATGGCTTCCATTCGGCTTGAAGTTGGGCTTCCAAAAAGTAATGACTTTCTACATAAGTAGTCAATTCATTCATGCAATTTATATAGAAATATTTTTTTTCGAAGCCTAACTTCAAACCTGGATGGAAAGCATACATGAATCTGAGCGTCCAATAAAAGTCTTCTTATACTTTATGCGGCATTTTCCGACATTTTCTGCATTCACGCTATCACGCACGACGTACAATTCCACCAAGCCAAAATACAGCTCATTTTCCGGCGACAAAAATCGGAAGTAAAAGGAATTGGAAATAACTTTCCTTCTTACAAATACAGCTTCCGACCACATGAAAATATCTGCTTGTGGTAACAGGTAAAGCCACACTCCACTAACTTATCCACACTCAGAGAGTCAGAGAGGCAGTGTGAGACTAACGAAGTTGCGAAAGATCCGTTTGGTGGCGCTGAAAGCTACAGACGTAGGTTTCCAGAGTTTGAAGCATCAAATTTTGACTCGCATTGGCTTCAAATGTACGAAATAAATAATAAACTTAACTGAATAGTAAAGAAAACTTAGACAATAATTTAAATATTTAATGGCAGCGAAGCCCATTCAGCAAACTTGAAACAAATGCAATCGATATTTTTGGAGTTTCGCTGATTCATTGAATTTATTCGATTTCTGTAAACTTTTAATCTACCTATAATATATGTTTTGATATTGAAATATTTTTGTTATTTATGCAAAAATGTTTTTCTTTAATTGTAAGAATGTATTTTATGAAAAAGAATGAATGCAATGGGGTAATTCTCCTTCAAGAGGTTATTCGTTAAGCTTTTACATATTATTGAATACATTTGGATTCATTTTCAATATAAAGAACATTTTTCATTATTTTTACCAATTTCTGACAACATTTTTACAAATCATTGTAATTTTAAAAATTTTCTGTTATATCCGCACCCTGGAAATTGAACAATGACTTCTAATTGTACTGTATTAAAACCTGCATAAATGCGATTTATATAAATTTCCCATTTTCAAGATGTAAGGTTACGTTCGAAAAAGGGATTTTTACTACTTTTTGTACTTTCACAATCTTGCAGAAATTCTCCACTTTCAAAGAGGTTCCCTTTATTACCTACCTTAAATATGACAGATTCACGAGCAGAAAATGTATTCTTACAACGAAACTTTCCAGGAAACAAAAATCCATTCACAAAAAATGCTGGTATGGAAATTCTAAACATTTAGATGTTTCTGATGCAAATGAATATAAGCGAATTGCGGAGTTTGTTTCTAACACGTGGACTCCTTGCAGCCATTAGCATGTGCACTGAATAAGTTGAATGTCACTGACGCTTAATTCAGTGTAAATCTTATAATTCCTGTACAGGATAATCTAATGAAACTACTTTAAAAAGAGAATTACAACTAAATAATCATTGAATTTATAAATAAATTGTCGCACCAATTATAATATATTACAGTATTATTTAATTTGTATTTCTGTAATTTTTTATTAATCAGCATTGTCCTATTCATACTTATTATCTCATACTTCTCATTCGAAACAATTAATTCTTTAAAATTTTAATCTGCGTAGTCCACTCAGTAACATACCTGAGAACATGCCTGAGGTAACATACAATTGGCAGATTCCCGCTTATTGAAAATTGCTATGTGCACATCGTATTTTTACTATTGGGTGTGATCTTTTAAGAACTCCATTTCATATTGAATCTCAACCCATTCATATGCACATTAATGAATAGTAGAATGCTCATTGGAATTATTTCAGGTTAGTCAGTCTCATTCAACTCTATTCACTCAGCATTTTGACAAATGTGGAATGGCAGATTTAAAGAACCGCGCTCAGGTGACCGATTAAAAATGTGGCCAACAGATTGCATTTTTATTCTTTGAATCTGCAAATGACAGATACGCAATTTAAACCGACTCTCTTTCTATCGGTTCTTTTTTCCTGGGTTGTAGGTCATCTAACCAGAAACGACCCAGCACAATGTACATTGTAAGCGGCTTACCGTGGAATTGTGTCATATTGTGTGAATTATTTAGTAGCTCAATCAACTACTAAATATCGCAAAGCTAGAAAATCCCCCGTTAAGTCATATACAATGTAAACTGTGCTGGATCCATGATTTATTTGTTTCAAAAAATTGTTCTGCTTTTTTGTAATCAAAAACCTGATCACACAACCGTAGAAGTACAAAAATTTAAGTAATCTTACATATTTGTCACATATTCACTTAATCTCAATCGATTCTATTTCCAGATCACTTATTTCAATAGACTTCACCGAAATGCAAATGTTTTTATGTTTTTTCCGCTATGCGATTAACTCTCAAACGTGGACTGTCATGTTGAATTGGAGTACGCGATCGTACTGAGTTCGCGAATCATTCAAATCTTTTTCTCGATTCTAGTAATATACTCTCTTAGATTATTTGGTATATTCGACCAAAACATTTATTCAAATCAATTAAATTTTTTCTAAAATCAACAAAGCGATTCAACCAAAAACTGATTGATTGAACCAAATGAATTTGGTCAACTGAACGAAAATGTTGTTCATTGAACAAAAATATTTTCAGAAATCAAACAAATGCGGCCAACAAAACGATTTTGCTGAATGAAAAAAATAATTGTTTCATAATTGCTTCAATTAATCGGATACTTATAGCATTCTCTCGAATATTTTCGTAAAACCCTTGTAGAGCTCCGTGAGCATTAGCTTTAGAGGCTGGACTCGTATATAAGCTTTCTTGTAAATAAGAAGGCAATTGCTGTGCTGCACTTTTTGGTAGATCTAGAAATCTTTTAGGAGTTGTACGGTGGGGAAAAAATTGAAAACACTATTATAATACTGTTTTTCAATAAAAACGTTCACGAAATTATTTATGTTTAAATTATTATATCACGAAAAACATAAAAAATTAATAACGTATACAATAATTATTATTTCAATTGATTCCGCGCCAATTAGTGATACATTTTTAAATAAAAAAATTTTCTTTTTTTAAATCGATCAAATTTTTATAATTGAGCTTAGACAATTTTCCGATCAAAAATCGATGTTTTGTAAAACACAACTCACCATTATTCGGCCGTTTGTTGATCAAAATGCTTCAAATTTGTATAGTATATTCTCAATAAATAAGCGATGACTATAAACAACGCACTTTGTTTAAAACGCAAATATGTTTGTTTTTATTTAATAGCAAATTGATTGCGAACGAAAACCACGTGTCGCCAAGTTCGACCAGTGGGTCAATCAGCTGGAGCATTTTATTGCTTTTTGCCGCTGCTTGCTAGTTGCTTAGGAACAAAGGCCAATGAGCGGAGCACTGAAGCGGCAGCATGTGTAGACTTCAAATCGCTGCCATTTCCAGAATTTTCAGCCGACTTTCTTTAAATTTTCAGAAAAACTTTTTCAAACTCTAGTGAACAACTTTCTCGCCAAAAATTTACTTCAACTAACATTTTTTCGATGACAGTCCCATTGGTCGAAGTTGGCAAAACGTGGTTTTCGTTCGGTATAAATTTGTTATTAAACAAAAAAACAAATATTAGCTTTTTAAACAAAGTGCGTTGTTTATAGGCATCGCTTATATATTGAGAATACACCATACAAATTTCAAGCATTTTTATCAGCAAACGGCCAAATAATCGCGAGTTGTGTTTTACGAAACATCGATTTTTGATCTGAAAATTTTCTAAGATTCTATTGTTTATCTTAAGTAATAAGTATCGAATCAAAATTTTTCATGAGAAAAACTTGTCGGCCGCGTCTAGGTGAATACGAATGTATATTTTATTTTACGTTTCAATCACTTTTTTTATCGATAGATTTTCCCGGCTGGACAATACTTCCACGTGGTTTCGAGCGCTTATGGAGTTGTATCCGTCATCTCAATTATCCTCAGGTTACTCAGAATCGTTCAACTGAATAAAAAATTATCACTCACCTGTTTTCATCAAAATTTGGTATACATGTGGGATTCCAGAATGCTCACATAGAAATATGCAGAGTTGTGTTAGATAAGGAGCAACTATGAGGGTAAGTGTGGGGCTCGTCCGGCATGTGAAAAGAAAAGAAAACGTGCAAAGGATGTTAGAGACGAAATTACGCTAAGAACTGTGAAGTGATGTTAAGAACTGTGACGTGAATTTACAAAAAACTTTGATGTTGTGTTCAGTAAAGCTGTACTTGGACTTTAAATGCAAAATATGAAGAAAATTATCAAATAGGAATGCAGTAGATAAACGTGTCTTCGAATGACAAGACGAGGATGATGTAAATAACGGTAAGCGGTAAAAGACGAAAGAGGTAAGAAGAATTAAGCAAGACCATTAACTTATTCAAACTGTCTTAAGGACGTGTGAAGAATTTTTGAAGGCGAAAAGACGAGAGACGAGCATTTAAAGACGAAAAAAAAGACGAGTGTGTAGAAAACGAAAGATAGAAGAAGTGAAGCGTAGTTTAATCGATGAGCAGAATCAATGGCTGTGAACGAGACGAGCAATATAAGTTGAACCTCTTAAAGTTCCGCGAAAAAGAGGGTAGAAAAAAATACGACGCCAAGAAGAGGAAGTGCTGGAAAACGCCGCGAAAATAGACAAGAGCAACCCAGATAGCAGAGCGCGCGCACTGTGAGGCGCACTTGCGTCGCACCGCTTGCGGGTTTTCTCGCACGACGTGCGCGCAGGGGATGAAGCAGCTGTATCCTCATATTCAGAATACGTGCGTCGCACGTGGTGCGTATTAATGCATATATGTTGCGTGGATAATTATGATGTTTTGAAGGTTATATACAATATAAGGTTCAAATCTTCAAAAAAAAGAGCAAGTGATTTGTTATGAAAGTATTTTTTATTGTTTAAAACATTTTTTTGGAAAACAATTATAAACGTGAAAATGGAAATTAATAGCCTATTTCTGATTTGAACAATTAAAAAAATTATGAAGCCGGTAAAACAGAAATTAACTTTTAATTATTTCAGCCACATATAGGTTATTTTTGTCCGCTTTCATGCTTCTAATCATTTCTTAAAATTTCAGGAACAATATTTATTATTGCGTACACAATAACAAGATTAATTAATATTTAGTTCAAAATTACAGTTTCAAAATAAATGCATTGCATATTAAAATTCTACAATCATATGCATTTCATAATTTTTATTAATTTCCACATTCAATCTTACGATAAAATCGAGAAAGTTTGAATTGTTGTAAGAAACCCTAGATAAACATTTCTGTACACGAAGCTGCACACGAACATGTAGAGGTAATCTGTACGGTTTCCGTGCAGGAATTTGACCAAGGTGATGATTCTGCAAAAGAAACTGCAGAGAAATTCTGCAAAGGAATCGTTAAAAGGATCCTTTTCAGAAACATGCATAGGTTAATATGTAGATTACAGCTATAAAATTGCCTTCCTTTATTCCTTGGAAGATTCGACTTATCATCGAAAAAGCCCAGCCAATAGGGAACCCTCATGGATTAGCTCCTACGCAGGTTCATGTATAGGATCCTAAACATTTTCCTGTACATGAACACGCACCTTAGTTTCCTTTGCAGAATCATGTACAGTTTCCTTTACCAAATTTCTGTACATGAACCGCCAAGATTACCTGCCAAGGTTCGTGTACAGTGTCGTCTACAGGAACATGTGCAGGATCCTCCCAGATTCCTGTACAGGAATTTTTTACTCGAACCCGTATTTATGATTTTATTTTTATTAAATTTTCAATTATGACCATCAATATCTTTTTTAATTACTGCTGAAATAATAGTTTGTATTATTAAATATTATTATTGCAAAAAATATTAACTAATAATAAATAATTAATTTTAGTTCATTTAATATAAGTTTTGCTTAAATAATTAATAAAAATTAATGATTACTCTTAATTGCTATTTATTATCAAATAAAATTGAAGTTCATTAATAAATAGATAATAAATCATGGCATATTTTGCAAGTCACATCATGATTTTTCAATTGAATAAGATAGGACCACAAATCAAAAAAAAAAAAATTCCCAGAACAAACTCGTATTTCCCATAAGTATTTTTGGTCGCTGAGTCCAAATCCGTTGAGCATTTATCTCCAGCACATCAAGATGTTTTGTCTGTCGCGAAAAATGTCGGAAAATCAATTTTTCCATGTGTAAAAACCTGATACAGCTCAAATCCACATAATTGTCATGCTTGAAATTGAAAAGTCAATAAACCCTACAAGCCCTACTTGTGCTTATTCCGCTAGGCCCTTTGATGCGGCAGGTCGGCTTGACGTAAACACGTGTGAAAAACAAACCCGAAAAAACCGCAGCCAACTTTAATCATGTTTACGTCAATTCGATCTGCCACATCAAGTTTTTGAGATTTTTTGTCGAAAAAACGGTGCTCTACAGGACTTTGAGCTCGCAATATATCTATGGAGTGTGTTTCGTGGGGCCTTAAGAATATCTAAGAAGTAGAGAAGGAGAGAGAAGTAGGGAAGTGTAAAGGGAGGGAGAGAAAGAATTTGTGGGTCTAGGATGACATTCATGTACATCCATAGTTTTTTTAAGAGTATCTATTTTTAAGATATGTAGGTTTATCGTTTTTAAGGATATGTAGATCTAAGATAGGAACATCTATGGCACTTGTATCTTGAGTTAGTAGTTCTAATGTTCGTAGGTTTGTGGTTTGTGGTTTGTGGGGGTCAAAGAAGTATAAAGGAAGAGTGATTTAGTGGGGAAAGGGAATAAGAGGATGGAGAGAGAATAAGTAGATCTAGGATTTGAACATGTATGGTACTTGTGTCTAGAGTTTGTAGTTCTAAGGTTTGTAGATTTATGGTTTGTAGGTCGAAGAAGTATATCGTAATAGTGATACGGTGGGGTAGGGGGAGGGGGGAGGTAGATTATGTTGATCCAGGATTTAAGAATCTGTAGTATTTATATATAAAGTTTGTAGATGTAGGATTTGAAGATTTGTGGCTTATGGGGATCAAAAAGGTATATAGAAAGAAAAATGGGATCAAAGAGAAGGAACAAAGGAGACGGGAGAGTTTTTAGTGGGTTTAGAATTTGTACATGCTCGACAGATTCAAATTCAGCAACCAAAAATAAATTTATTATTTTTAATTATTTTCCTCGTCGCCATGGACTAAGTCAAGTGACTGATAAGATGAAGATGTTATAAGTTAATTTAATACAATCTTTGAAACCTTTTGCGATTATGTACGTAAGCAATTGTGAGCATGGTTTAGTTTGAAATTCGTCTTTTACCGCTGTTATACTTGATCAGCGGCCGCGAGCGTAGGAGGTAAAAACCGTCACCTATGGATGCTTTCTTAGAGCTTAATTGCTATTATTTAAAATTATGTATCAGGCTGAATATTGTTACTGCCCAACATGGCGAAGGCATTTTTGGTTAGCGTTGGATTTATATATATATTTTTTTTTTTGAATAATTTGCACGGGGCTGTTCCGGTATAAATCATCAATCACGGACGCATTTTTAATGCAATGAAATAATCTGATGTTAGCTTTGTGACTTGACATGTTGGGCAAAACCTGCGTTTTACCCTATCATTGACGGACTGAGTTGCAGCTAAGTGCACGATGGGGATGGATTTTTTTCAAACTTTCGCTCGATTGAATCCGGTTTTACATCATAGACACGGACTGAGACAAGTGACTGATAAGATGAGGATATTATCAGTTAATTTAATACGACGCTTGAAACCTCCTGCGATGATGTTCAAGGCTTACAATGGTGAGCATGGTGTAGTTTGGAGCTCTTCCCTTACCGCTGCCATATTCAAACAGCGGCCTTGAGCGTTGGAGGTGACAACAGTCACCTCTGGATGCTTTCTTAGAGCTACCATCTGCCATTCCACAGGTTTTTAGTCACGTGCTTTTTGATGTTCGAGAAAGTTTCTTGCAATACGACAGGTGTTTATTAAAGTCGCCTTCTGAGCAGCTGGCAATGGCCTACTGACTCCTAAATATTCAAGATATTCAGTGCATCCTGCAACACGATGTGGGTGGATTATTATTTTTTTTATTATTATAATATATTCATTATTATATGCTTTATCATAACAATTTGTAGGCTCCAGAAGCTACGATCATGGTTCTTTAAAGAAACCGATCTCAACGCAACCGAAACGTATACGTCGTCCACTTCCATTCCTTCTATCCGAGAATGTAAGCAAGATCCAGAAATTTACGCAAGATATTTCGTACAACACTGTTCCTGAGAGTGTGGTCTCAAACCGCGGAGAACCTTACGCGGCAGACGGTACAGTTGGAGGTGAACGTTTCACCTCTGGATATTTTAGAGCTGCCAACGGTTGTACAATGTTAGGAAGAACAATTTTAACGGACCAGAGAAAATTATCCCAAAAGAACAGCCTTTTGCATCTGACTCGCGATGGGCTAAGAAAATAAGCTTTCAGACCTCCAAGGCAGTCGAATATGAAAACCACATAATGGACTTTACCAGGTGTATACATATGAAACCGGTATTGCCATTTAGCGGCCAGTAGGCACACTTGTAGGCACTGTCGGAACTTACCATTTGTGCTAATTGGCGT
>NC_046660.1:108289312-108308009 GCF_010883055.1 Belonocnema kinseyi | reverse complement strand
GGCGCATACTTTGAATAAAATATTTGTTATCATTCTCTTGAAATAAATGTGTTTTTTTCTTGAAAAAATACCGGTTTCATATGTATACACCTGGTATAGCCTTGGTACATCCTCCTCAGCTTGAAAAAAGAGCTTGACATATGGCCCGTTTTTCTTCCGCCATTTGCCGTATTATTATCATCTGCTGCTGTCGAGGATTCAATCATGTGATTTATCTTAGTCTTCAGATCTTGAAGGACAATATCGGGCTTTGTATCACTGAAACGTTGAAAGGTGCAGAAGGAGAAATTCCAGAAGATCTTACATTTATCATTCTCCGCAACGGACTCTAATATTTTCTACGTATAATACGTTTTTGGCGTTATTTACATCGAATACAATAAAAAAACTGTCGAAAACAGCAGAAAACTCCTGTAAGTTACCTTTTCAAGATGGCTGCCTTGCAAAATCAAGGTCATTAGTGTTAAAAATTACATCAACTCATTTTTGAAATGTAATAATTATTAAGAATTCTGTAAAATGCGTTATAGTCATTGAAAATCATAATTATGCCTGGGCTGGGAAGAAATACCCAACATCATAATGGAATTCTACGGCAGGATTTATTTTTCGAGTGGAAGAAAGGACAGAAAATCAATTATAACCTAATTATAATTATTACTAATTATAACCTCAAACTGCTTTAACATTTATTCAAAATCAAAGAATTTTCAAATATTGGTATTTGCTACGAGATTTATGAGACGAATAAAATAAAATAAATAATATAACACGAATAGATAAACATAAAACTCTGAAAAATTACCTAGAATGCTACATTCTGCAGTATTGTGGATTACACTATCATAAATGATACACAGAGCAGCATTTTTTCCTTACGCGACTTTTATGAATTTGTAGGACAATTGGTACCACATTTTCCCCTTAGACCCCCTCGATACATTTTTTTTACTATTTACTGCAATGAAAAGTTGAAAAACGGACTCGGAAACCACGACTTACATGAAGAAAAATAGATTCTTTGAGGTGTCTTTTTATATTGACGCATGCGCACTGAAACTTTTCATTCGAACGTAATATACGTCAAAACGCGTAGAAGACTAAATAGGTATTATACGTAGAAAACCACGTACAATACGTGGATTATTATACTTTACCAACCCTGGATGTATGGCAAGATGGGCATTATATCAACACCGCAATAGGGCCGAAGATGGTAATATAACACTTTTAGAACCGCATTGTGTCTCTCAATGTACCTACAACGTGCATATTATGAGCATCCACTGAGAACATGTCCAAGTGTTTCCGGCTTTTGTGTGTCTGCGGGGCAGTTGGTATCTCCTGAAGGTACAGTCTTAATGTGTCCGCGTTAAATTAAGGTTCTGTAACGCCATCTTGAAAAGCAAAAAGTAATCCATCAGTCTCTGATCTCAATTTAGCAGATTTGAGTAACATATTGGGCAGAACCATCGATAGCACTTCTCTACATATAATTCCGTAAAATGTACCAAGGAGGGACTTTTCAGCATGTGTTCTTAGTAGAAGCGAATGTTCTACTTCCTGTACACGACTTTTATGCACCAAAGGTTTTTTTGATGATAGGCCATGTAAAGTTTCACTGGAATCAAATGAAAGAACAAACTCCTCTCTAGCCCTATCTGCGACACGGTATAAATACGCCGCAACATTATCGAATTCATGTTGATGTATGAGTCGCATTACAGAATCTTTGGTATTTAGAATTGAGATAGCTGTAGCTATAACCGTTTTTCAATCAGAACACTCTAAGCTCAGCAAACCTCTACCTCCTTTTTCTTCTCCTTTCGATGGATTGTCATCAGCTTGCTTGTGCTTTGTTCGAATTTCTTCAACTCATCGACGCTCCATTTTACTGCACCAATCTTATCTTATTCTTCCCAAATAATTCGGAAATCCAAATTTTTATGAGAATTTTACGATGCCCTTTTAACATACCCATATTTTGGGTTTCCGCTGGTTGTATTCCAAGATATGCATATGCTTCACATTTGGCGTAAATGGACGCAGGCTCTCTTGTCCAGTCCAGAGCTCAAGCTAATTGCTTTAGAGTACCTATTTACCGCCGCCAGAAGAATTCTAAGGTCCTGTTTTAAAGAGGTAAAGAGTTTATGGTCGTCCATGTGTAAAAGGTTGTTGACCTTTAATTCTCTTCTGTTTGGCCGTAGAGGGTTTCATACATGTCACTATTTTTGGATGCACCTCGAGGCACTCATGGAGCTTGATAAGTAGTTAATGGATGGTATTATTGAATGCGTTTTTGGGTACTTAATCCAAGCCATGGACAGATTGCATCGAAACCTGATGAAATCCTGAGAAAGATACCTGCCTATTAACAGGTTCTCTCTGCAACCTGCCAGTCCTCTGTTGCAACCGCGTTGTTTAACTATTGCACTCCGTGCCGCCTCGATAATTTCTTCAGTTCTTCAGCAATAATTAGTGGACACTACTCTTCTGGATGTTGCAACAGTTACCTTTGGCAAAAGTTACGAAATATTGAGATATCCTCAACTAGGCGGATTTTCAACGGCACTTGATGTTTTGTTAAACATACTGGAAGCATGAGTACAAAAGGTAGAATTTTCCTGAATCCACTTTACTCGCCGTTCAAGGCCCTCTTTCACTGTTGAAAGAGCTCCTATTTTTTGCGCCCACAGCTGCTTGATGGTCAAGAATTTACAATTGTTGAGCTTGTGATTTGCTTTCCGTAAGTTTCAAGCCAGTGCCCTAACTTTTGTAGTGAACTTTTTTTGTATGTTATGTAGATTTTCACACACTGCACATTTGATGCATGCCGTCTCGCCGTCTTAATGTTAAACTGAAGCTGTGGAATATGCACGCAAGTCTTGCTCAGGCGTACTGAACTATCATTACAGTTCAGAGATCTACATCTTTTGTCTATCCTAAAAAGGACTTTTTTTTGGCTTTTTGACATCCTAGTTTCCATGTTGGCATTATGGGTAGTCTGCAAAAGTGGCCTTTTTAAAACGGGTATTATGTTCGCTGGAGGACCTTGCTCTTTTTCTTGATTAAGAGCTTCGTAGCTCCCTTTGCGTAAAAAAAACACCGGATCTCTTAAATACTGAGCCGTTTTATAAGCATATTCCGTATGCATTAGGGTGGCTCAAAAAATCACATTTGAGAAATTTTAACGGACTGGTTGGCCAAATCGTTCTCGCAGGCAAATAAATGTATGCCTATTTTTTTATTTTCAAAACAAAATATTTTTAGAACTCGCTCTGAGGCTTCAAAGTTTCCTGATTTGAAGTAAAGAAATCCTTACAACAACTGCAGGTTTAACCCAGAGTGCAGCAATAGATTTATTAACTTATTATTACTCGACCATTCACCTCATTGTCAGTCACCGCAGCTTGGGATGACAGCAAATACGGTGTACAATGAGCGGACCGACCGAGGGTCAACTTTTTTTGCAGCCGACCAACTGCAGTCCCTTCAGCCGGTGTTCAACTTAAATGCGTCATTTTTCATCCGATTTTCTTACGCTTTACTCAATTTAAATTATACTTTTAATCTTTTTTTTAGAAATCTATTCCCAATAGTCTAAAGAATTTCTCTTCAAAAAATCAAGTTACACAAGTATATCTGAGGGTCACAATGAGCCTCCAAAAACTGCCATTTTATGCCATTTTTGATATGCCTAAAACTTTTGCATAATATTTCTGAGATATAAAATGGCGATAAATGCAATGTTCATTGATAAGTGAACAAGTATATTAAATATCAAATAAATTGGCTTATAATTTCCTGTCCAAAATCGAAGAAATAAAAATTGTAAAGATTTTACATGTTAAACTCCATAAGATATAAAAATGGCCAGAGCGAGTTCTAAAAATATTTTTTTTCGAAAATAAAAAAATAGATATACGTCTAGTTGCCTACTAGAACGATTTGGCCAACAAGCCCGTTAAAATTTCTCAAATGTGAATTTTTGGGCCACCCTAGTATGCATATTGACCCAACGTTCATGTAACATCTTCATGTATCCTCTTCGCGCCGCTTAGCTTCCTTGCCAACGTGTAGGGATGTCCCTCCTAAGTTGGTCCGAGCATTTAAAACGATTTTCTTAAGTTTGTCTTGGGCCATTGCCTGGTCGTATTTTCGGTTCCGTCCTATTGCCACTCCCAACTGAACCATGGCCTTTATCCGAGCGAGGCCTATTGTGGGTGGCACTGCGCGATACTAGTGACTTAACCGAAAAATTCGTTACATTGGGGAGTCAGCCCAATGCAACGTGGCTGACTGCAAGACCCTAAGCTTCTTTTTTATGTATTAACTATAAATAATGCCTCTCACAAAGTGAGACGCATGTGCGCTACATGTGCTCCGCACTTCATGTCCATGACGAAGTGCGGCACATATACCTTGCATCTACGTGCTCCTCACAAAATGCATCACATATTCCTTGCGCCTTTGTTATCTGAGAAGAAGCTAGGCTGAATAGAAAATTGCATCAGAGTGACGTTTACTAAGTGCGCGATATGTGGTGGGGGAAGCCTACAAGAGGCGTGCATGGCCAACCTAGGACATGTCAGTAAAGAAGGGTGGTGCAGATTCCAGGGGCCTTGTGTGCATTAGAAAAAAGCGTTAGGCTACGTTATTCGGGATTAAAAGAGTAGTGCGCGTGACGTAAAACCCAAGTGTGGGAAACGGAAAGCATCGTGATGATGACCAACAGCTCAGCGCGATGCTATTGTATCAGAGCAGGATGCTCTTGAAAAATTAAGACGACCATCAAGACATTTTAAGGCGCAAACAACATGCGACAGGACGCAAACGCGAAGAGCAAGATCAGGCCAGGCGTAACAGTGTAGCTTTAGATAGGGCAAGTCGCAAACGCGAGCTGCATGAAGAGGCTATGCGCGAACTTGAAATATAAGATGAAGAGGTTAGGCTTGACAGTGAAGAGCAACAGCAACAAGAGGAGGCGAATCGATTGGAAGAACTACAGAAAGAAGAACGTCGACATTTAGCACTAAGCAATCGTAGAAGAAATAGTGAACAAACAGACGAACGACGTAGTCGTATTCAATTCCGCGAGATCGAACGGAATATCTTTAAATTTATGGGAAAGGACAACTCATTTCCAGTAAGTAAGTGGCTGGACATTTCAGACGAAAATGCGATTTTGTACGACTGGTCAAACCTACAAACTCTTATGTTGAAAAGAGGACATTTGATTGTACTGCAAAAGTATGGTTATTTACTCAAGTCAATCATAAAGATATGGAAGAAAATTAAGAAAAAGATCAAACCTTCCAAAAATATATGATTCAGATGAGGAAACTGAAGAGCCGTATCGATCTAGCGGCTAAGGAAATAAGCGGGTGTACGCTCAAAGGGTTTCATGATTTCGAATCGAATAAAATTGTTCTATACAGAGCGAAAGATTTTTCCTAATATTATTCAAAGATGTGTATTTACGTGGAAATGTGAAGTAAAAAAACATATAGTAGGAAGCCTGTTGAAGAGAAGACGTGTAAACAAAGACATAAACTTTCAATTGGTTCAATATATCAAGCAAAGGAGAGAGATATTAAATGCTATTATTGTTGTGACGCAGACCATTTAAGTCGTGACAGCTCGAATAAAGGTAAATGGAAAAATTGCTTCAAATGTGGCAGATTTGGTTCGAGTGTACAGCGATCATCTCAGGGAAAAGCATATTTACTCAGAAGAATGAAGCTCATGACGGACAGTTCCAAACTAGTGAGCTATTCAACACTACTACGATTACATAGCCCCACAAAAAAATTATGCAACTCGAGCTAAACCACCATTTGATAAGGTTCAAGGTCAAACGAAGGTTACAATAAAGAAAACTATTGGATCGGAGAAATCCTCTACTGGCAGACGTTTTTGGGTTCGCTGGATTCGAATCCAGGGTTATTTAGACCTCATCAGATCAGAATCAAGGTGACGTGACGGCGAAAATGAGAAAACCTCATTAAATCGACGTAAACCACTACTTCAACATACTTTAAGTTGCTTAATTTCGAACCCGGGGTCGGTTTCACCTATCAGATCTGGATGAAGGTCATCGCACGGTCAAAATTGAGAAAAACATGAAATTGTACTTATGGGGTCAAACGAACCCCGGATTCGGGTTCAGCGACCGCAAAAACGTCTAAGTGTAAAGGTTGTCTCCAATTCCATGGATTGACCTGATGTTCTGAAACTGACCTCAGATTCGGATTTAGCAATCCTGAAAACGTCTTCAGGTAGTGGCTCACGCCGATTCAATTGGCCGTTTTCATCGATCCATTGTATTTTGCCGATTAAATGGTTTTCTTAATTTTGACCTTCACTTGACCTTTATCCTGGCCTCATGGGGTCCAACTATTCCAGATTCTTATTCAGCGAACTCAAAGATGTATTGAAAATTGGTTGCAGAATTTTTTTGTGCTGATATGTTATGGATAATGTGGCAAGCTACTCAGTGAGCACCAAATTTGGCGACATATTCACGATATCGTTACGAGATCTTTACGACAACTTTACGACATCATATGTCCATGTCGTTACGGTCTCGTTACAATATCGTAAAGACATCGTCAGATCATGCGACGTATTTACGATATCGTAAAGACACCTTATCGACATCGACATAGGATGTCGTAAAGTTATCGTAAATATGTCGTAATGATGTGGGAAAGACTTCGACAAATTTTTTGCCCACTGGGTAATTTTCAGAGTTACGTCACAGGGTTTTATTCCATGGTAGACTATTTTAGGTTTGGAATTATTCGACTCGGTCGAAAATAATATAATTAATATAATAATAATATTTTTAAATTAAAATTATTTCTTGAAAAAAAGATCCTACTCTATCTTCACTCCATCGGGAGTGAAGATGGATTAGGATCTTTTTTTCAAGAAATAATTTTAATTTAAAAATATTATTTTCCATCTAGTCTTATTAAGACGTTAAGCATTTTCTGTTATTGAAGATTCTTAACTTGATCAATATTGTGTAGATTTTCTGCCTTCATGGTTTGGAGGGTTGATCTAATGTCGGTAAGGTACAATCTCTGATGATATAGCAGATAAATTGAAAAAATGTAAATAATTCGGATTGTACGTTAAAATTCGCTATAGAAGGTCACGGAATAATCAGAATAGTTTTTGTTTGCAACGGTAAAAAGTTTTAAAAAATATAAGACGTATACCGCCTGTTGACTGCTACTTTCAGACGATGCGATCGAAGTGTAGCGGTAAGTTATACGTCTTATATCTATAGCGAATTTTAACGCAGAATCCGAATTTCAACAATTTAAAAGTTGGTTTTGCTGTTTTTTCGAGTTTTTAAAAAGGGAACCGAATAGGGACCCCATGGGGTCTTTACGGTTACATTGTAGAGGCTCCATTCGGTTCCTTCGGTCCGCCAGGGCTCTTACATAAGATGGCTGATGCCAAGGGATTTACAATAATTGATTTAAAGGATGGTTTTCTAGATGTAAGGGTCACCGAGAATAGTAGAAAATAACCGCGTCAAGTTACAATAAAAAAAATCTGCCCGCCTCGCGCTTCGCAAGTTTGAGCACGACTAGGGCGCGCGACTGTTGGTTCTCGCGCTTCACGCGTGATAATATATTTATCTCGCGCTCGGTCTGTGTGCACAGACATTTTAAAACTCAAGGCCGAAGCATCAAACGCAGTAATTTGGTAATTGTGAATTCTCTTTTGTTAAAGCTCCTTCGGCTTTACACATCTGCTGTCAAATTTGTCTTTTTTTAACCTTTTTTCATATTGCGTGTTATTTGACTGTAAATGCTATAACTCTGGTAATTGTTTGTTTCGTAAAAAAATTCATTGAAATAAATTTGAATACTATGAATATCCGCATGTAGAATTTTTCGAATTTGAAAAAAACTGGTCTCAAAAATATTAAAAATGCGCTCACTTTTTGAATGTGTATCCAAAATAGCTTACTAACGAACTTGACCTTTAGTTTAGGACACTAAAAGAGTGAACCAAAGGCCAATTTAATAGAATGCTTTTTTAAAAAGTTTTCGTGCTTACAGACAGACAGTATGTGACTTGAAGTTTTTTTTTAATTCATTCTTTTCACATTCTAACACTTCTGCACGATTTCCTTCTAAAAAACATTTGACAAAATTTCCATGGCCCTTTTTGCGATAAAAATAAAAAGATGGGAATTCGTTTTAAACTTTTCCATTTTTAGATATTGAAAGTGGAATTGGGCAAAATATTAATGTGAGACCAAGATTTTTTTGTATTTTCTTGAAGAGAATTTTCTCAAGACTGACGAAAGTTGTGATTGTAAAAGCAAAAGTAGAATGTCAAGCAAATTTTTTTCGTTGTGTACAGTGAGGATATGGTCCAGGGAAGATGTTTGGAAAAGATATTCAATAAGAACACTAATTTTATTCTTAATGTTTATTCTTAATGTTTAATGCAGTTCGGAGCAGGTAACAGGCACTTTAAAACTGAACTTTAACAGAAATTCTCACAAATCCGTGTATTTTTGGTTCTAATAACTTTTCAGAATGATTTTATAGAAATACGGAACAAGTATATAAAACATTTTAATGTTATAAATAATTGTTAAAATTTATTAAAATAACAATAAAAATATTATTTTACTTTAGCATATGTTTCTTCATGTAGAAACAAACGGAAAATGGCTGACATTAATTTTAAAACTACAAATAATTCGTTCTAAAGTGTATGAGTTCAATGATGCACATATACCGTGCTCCATTTTTATTCGAGATGTAGCGAGAATCGCGACAACTTCAGTTTTTTTCTGTGAAGTTTTACTCTGATATCTTCAGAATGCTTCGACGACCTCACTGTTTTAGGCCATATAGTATACAGCAAATAAAAATTAAATTTGTTTAATATTTTGTTATTTGTTTTCACGCAGCATCACTCAAAGTCAGTAATGGATAATCAATAGAAATCGATTTTCGCAAATGGCAACTTTCAGAGGCTCAAAAATGTTGGAGAAAAATTATAATACACATTTTTTTGTTTCTTTCATCATGTTTAGGTATTGCTAATATACTTATCAATTTATTTTCTTAAAATAATAAAGTTCGAAAATCGACTTTTGTGATTTGTCTAGCTTTTCGTGGCTGCTGGCCCACTGTGCAACGTTCGAACTTATATGCGTCTTTGACATCATACGCATGTTGTTGCCAACTATCTGAGCAGTTTTGGCGTTTCGCATTTTTGGTTTTTTCGCTGCGACTGTTGGTCACAATGTGCGTATGATGTCAAATACGCAAATACGTTCGAACGTCGACGCTTACGACTCTCATTGTAGAGCGGCCCTGAAAGAAGCTGCACTCGAAGTCGCCTTCAGCCTATGTTGATGGCAGGTATTGTATTTTTTTTATTTTTTAACGCTGTAAAACAACGGTGCAATTGCAGAATAGGGGCGTCACCTGTTTTTTTACTGGAAAAACAGTATTTTTCTAAAACAAACTATTAGAATCTTTAACTGAACGACAAATAAAGCGATTTGGCCAGACATAAGTTTGAAATTATTGTTACTTTTGTTACTACGATATAATAAATATGGGTATGTTACGATATCAGAATGATCATATTTATCTCACCGTTTAGGTGCTTTTAAACATCCAAAAGGCCAGAAACACCCTTTGACAGGTCACAAAAATAATTTTTTCAAAAACCTACCCTGTTCCAACGTTTCGTGGGGGCGGGAAGGCACCTCTATTATCAGTAAAAAAAATAATGTTGGTCAAATCCCTACCCATTTCAAATTTTTCGTTAAATATGATCATTCCGACATATCGCGATGGAGCCATATTTGAGACATCATAGTAACAAAATTAACAATAAATTTAATTTTTTGCCTTATCAAACCGATTCATTTATCATTAAACTAAAGATTCTAATAGTTTTTTGCCAAAAAAATTAATTTTCCTGTCAAAATAGAGGTACTATGAGGGTAGGCTGCCCGGTAATAAGCGTTGAATAGAGAAAAATTAATATCTTCAGATTTCAGCGTAAAAGTGAAGATTATTCTATTATTTTGAATGCGCGAATTTTCCATACGTCTAAAATGTCATTATAAGAATAGGATATCGCAGAAACTAATTTAATTCTATTTCCATAGCGGCTGCCGCATAGGTTCCTATTCTCCAAAAGAGAACGTGTTTTCAATATATTTAATTCCTAGTAATTATACTGACAGATAACCTGACAGAGATGTCTTCTATTTCCCAAAAGTGCTCAATTTTTGAGATCATTTAATTCCTTCTAATACGTTCAGAAAATATGTGTAATAAATTATTTTAATTCCTTCATGTGGAATATAGGTTTTGAAAATTTAATTTTAATCAATTCAAGTCCGTCTGTGTAGTGTTAAAATTATTTTAATTCAGACATTTAAATAGATTTCTTTGATGCAATTTTTATAACGTTTGAATAAATTATTAAAATATAAATAAATATCAATTTGAATGTTTTTAGAATTTATAAGTTATAAAAAGACGTAATTATGGAAAAATAATTTAAATACATGCTTTCGTTAAATTTTACTAAGTCGATTGAGAGGAATAGGATTTGCACTTTTTCTGTGCCCGTTAGGGGATTTTTAAACAGAGGAAAAATCGCGTATTCATATGAATACAAATTCTTAATTTTTCTGAATTCAACGCTTATTACTGAGTGTAGCGTCTCCATCAACCTTAGTTAATTCGGTCCGCCAGGGAGGCGTGGCCTGAAGACAAATTTGAAGAAGACGCACGGAAATAGCCCGTGTAGACTTTTAAATTTTGCTCGGTTACGTCCAACGATGAGCTCGTGGGATCTTCGCATAAGCGTCCATGCGTTTAATTCATGGCTTGCTTCAAACTCATGAAATTTTAGGAAATACGAGGTGTGTTCAAAAAATAAGGTGACTTTATGTTTCTCTCAAGAAATATTCATTTATTCCTCAATATTTATGTTGTCCCCTTCAAAATAATCTTCCTCAGATATAACACACTTGTGCCAACGCTTTTTACAATCATTAAAGCACTTCTGATAATCATTTTGTGGTATAGCCTTGAGTTCTTTCAGCGATGCAGTTTTTATCTCCTCAATCGTTGAAAATCGATGTCCTTTCATGGGTCTCTTCAGTTTTGGGAAAAGAAAAAAGTCACTGGCGGCCAAATCTTTTGAATATGGAGGCTGAGGCAGGACTGTGGTGCTGTTTTTGGTCAGAAAATCTTTTGATATTTTGATCAAAATTAAGCAGTTTTGGAACAGATTTCGCTGACACACGTCTCATGCCCAAAACCTCCGAAAAGATAGCATGGCATGAGCCAACCAATATGCCAACATCTTCAGCAACTTCTCTGATGGTAATTCGGCGATTTTTCAACACCAGTTCTTCCACTGCTTGAACGTTTTCATCTGTTGTTGACGTGCTGGGACGTCCAGGACGAGGTTCGTCTTCGACATCCTCTCGGCCTTCTTGGAACAGCTTGTACCACTTATACACATTTTTCTTACTCAGAGTAGACTCACCGTATGCAACTGTCAACATTTCAAGAGTTTTAGAGCCCTGGATTCCATTTTTCACACAAAATTTAATGCGAACTCTTTGTTCCATTTTTTTTTGAAAGAAGAAAATCGCCGAGCACACCAAACCCTTCTAACCTTTTACGTCTCTGCCAAAAAAATAACACGAGCTATATAGTCAAAACTGTGAACATATAATCGTGACGAGTGTACCAACACAACATAACAAAAAATTTAAAACTTGAATGTACGTAGCCTGCGAAAATTGAAAAGTCACCTTACTTTTTGAACACACCTCGTAATGCAAGAGACGCCTGCGCGGTATGCGCCTGATAATTACTCCATGCGTTAATGCCTTGAACTCTCTTTCTCGAGAAATTACTCTTTAAGGGTACGGCAACTTTGAGCAAGCATATTTTAATTTATTCAGCATTTATTCAAATTTCATGAATGCAATCGCCAACTGAGTCTTTTATGAATCCAGGCATACTATACAGGAACTAATTTTTAGCAATGCTTTCAGAGAAAATAGCCGCAAGTATTCGAAACAAAGTTTAAAATGTCGAAAATGCTGTTTTGAATTAGATTGCATGTCATTGAAAAAATTGTACACTCTAATGCCTATAAATCTAAACAAATTCCGTTTTTGTCTGATTACGATAATTGGCTTTCGTTAATTTTCACTCGAATCATTTTGAATCCACACCCAAATTATGGCATTAAAGTTGCTTATTTGTGTAATTTTCAACCATAAATACAAATCATCAACAAAAAAGTTCATTTTCATACCAGCAGATGAATTTTAAACTAAAATCGTCGATTTTCCACCCAAAATATAATAGGTAAATTTGCACATCAAGACTTAATTTTAATTACACAAAAGCGAATTTTCATCAAAACAGTTAAATTCCCAAGCAGAGACGTATCTTCAACTATTAAAATTAATTTTTACCTAAGAACATTAAGTTTGAACCATGTAGCTGTATTTTCAATCAAGAAGATTTAATTTATAGAAAAAAAGACAAATTGACAAAAAAAATACATCAGTTTTCAAAATAAATTAGTTTAATTTTCTAAGAAACATAATCTACTTTCAAAATAAATGGAAAAGGTGAGTTGTCGCTAAGAAAATCTATTTTAAACAAAATATAACATTCTTCAAAAAGTTTAGTCTAACTAATAAAATTACTATTTAACAGAATAATTTTAATTTGGACTTAAAAATTAAAGAATTTGGTTAAAGTTGAATTTTTTTGTGGGGAAAATTATACCATTTTTTTGAAACCTATGATTTTCAAACAAATACTCGTAGTTGAAAATTTAACAGTTTAATACAAACATTGACTTATTTTGTTTAAATTTTAATTATTTTCTTGAAATTTAACTATTTTATTAAAAAGTCGTCTTTTTAATGGAAAATTCATCTGCCTTGGTTAAAAATGAATATTTTCATTAAAAAATTTGCAAATAGCGCCATTGTACTCTCAGTCGTCTTTTTTTATTCAGAATTCTGTTTTTACATTTTTGGTAAAAATGCTACTGTTTGGCTGAAAATACGCTAAAGATTCATCTCTGATTAAAAAATATGTAATTTTATAAAGTTAAAGTGCTTTGTTGAAAATTAATTCTTTCTGTTCCTAATTCATGTTTTTAATTAAAGAATGTAGTTTTTTGACAATATGTTTTCTGTTATCGTTAAAAATTATTTTTTCAACTGAAAATTCAACTGTTTAATTGTTTCAAAATTGTATTTTTCATGGAATTTTTCATTTATATATTTTTAAATTTTTTGTAAAAATGATTGAGAAAGTAAACATTGTTTAAACGAATAAAAATTTGTTAAACATTAAAAAAATGTATCAAAATGACGGAAGTATTTAATAAGCCACATAGGATACTAATTTTAGAAAAAGTGGACATGTCTGGCTCGATTTTAGACCTTCGCAAAATAAACAATCATTGTTTACATAATTTAATGTTTTAAAATTTTTTACTGCTCCAAGAGATGACAAACTATTATATTTCATTAAAAAATGCGACTATTTTTTTACATTTTTTTAGAGAATAATTGTTTAAATAAGCTACATTTATCTAAACAATTAAAAATTATTAAAAAATTATTAAGGATTTTTAAATAATCCATTAGTAATAATTAATGATTAAAGAGATGTTAGACAATGCTTCAAAATTAACAATAAGTAAGAATTTCACTTTTTTTATTTTTGGATCCTGTTTCTTTCACGAACGTCTATGCCACATTCAACATGAATTTTGATGACATCATTGGGACAACAATCCCTCTAAATTTCTTGACAATGCTTTCTCAATAAAGAAACAATAAATAAACGATATTTTTACATATTTATTTTGTATGAAAGTATTTATTTTGCAATCCAATCCGTAAAAATTCATTATTGTGGCACCACATTAATACATATTTACATATATTACATACAGTAAAAAACTTACATACACATAATTTACATATATTACAAAGAGTAGATAAAATATAAAAATAGGAGTAGTTCCTCAACTGCACGTCCCTACGAATTCTTGAATTTTCCGTAGCAATGTATTGTTTATCAGTTGAACTGTCTTTGATGCTAAATTAACTAAATTTTTGATAAAATGCTTTAGGCTTTCATACATTGTATATTTGACAATGGTTGACAATAAAAGATAAATTTATGAAATGCACTATACAACAGTTAATGCCCTCATTTATTTAAACTGTCCGTTTCACAAGAATTAAATCTTAGATTTTAAGTTGATCATCAACTTTTCTAATTTCATCGCCTTCTGCAAATTACCCGTAATTTTTAGTTTCCCCGTCATAAATGCAGTGGCAGGTTTTATTTTCCCAGAGAACATAGCAAAGAAGTTCTGTGAATCCATAGTAAGAATTGCATCAGCTGGTTGATTCGGCTCTCCCTTGCCAACAGCACCCTTTCCATTTTTTAAATCTAAGAACCAAACGCCAGCCTCATCTCCTTTTACATTAAACTGATATATTGCTCCTGTCTTGCTGACAAGTTCCGCACTTACACTACCTTCAATAGCTCTGAATAAATCAGTTAATTTCCCAGTCTGGCGCTTATCTCCGCTTGAATGTATTTCTGCAGCATCAATGTCCAAGAAAGCATCTTGCAATAAATTTTGCTCGTTTGCCGGATTACAGGCATATATAGAAAAGTCAGTGATGCCTTCTTTTTTTAAAAAGTCTTCATCGACAAAGAAGTTGCCGGTAATAGATCTGCTGTCTTTGCAAATCAAAGCATAAACAGCATCTGCCATAATTTCGGGTTTTCTACTAAAATCAGCTGCACTGGAACCATGCAGCATCTCAATTGCAGCAGTGTGAATTGTCGTCTTAGGCCACACAGCATTTACTGCGACTCCCTCTTCTTTGAATTCTTCAGACATGCCAAGAACGCACATTGACATGCCATACTTTGCAATTGTGTATGCAACGTGGTTTCTAAACCACATAGGATTCATATTTAATGGAGGACTCAAGTTAACTATGTGAGGGTTTTTGCTTTTCAGAAGATACGGCAAACACATCTTGGATACAAGGAAAGTTCCTCTGGCATTGATGCTGTTCATAAGATCATACCGTTTCATATCAGTAGCCAGCGTACCTGTCAATGAAATGGCACTCGCATTATTCACGAGAATATCAATCCCTCCAAATTTTTTCACGGCATTATCCACTGCAGATTTGACTTGTGCTTCATCTCGCACGTCAACGATGCACGGAAGCGCGCGTCCTCCAATTTTTTCAATTTCCTGAGCAGCAGTATAAATCGTTCCTGGAAGTTTTGGATGTGGTTCAGCGGTTTTGGCTGCAATAACAATATTTGCTCCATCTTTTGCGGCTTTCAAAGCTATGCTCTTCCCTATACCTCTGGAAGCTCCAGTGATGAAAATAGTACAGCCGGCTAATTTTCCGGTGTTTATCATCGTTAAGGATGATGAAACAAATTCGGGAAGAATTAAATCGCTATATAATATCCGTTGGCAGTTTATTGATAATCCTCATAAAAAGCTGGTGCTTGGCATACAACTCATTGAGGTATTCCTGAAAAAAAGAAGAACACGTATTAGACACCAAAAAGTCAAAGTATCTCAAGGTCTTGAAGAAAGTCTTCAAAGATGTAATCAAATTTTAGGAATCAACTAAATCTAAAAAGGAATCAGTGAAATCAGGATATTCGTTCGTGCTTATTTCGAGATATTTTTACTGCCTGCTTTACACAATGACCGCAAAACTTCATTTTCGAAATTCCCTGAATTTTCCCTGACCAACTTTTCATTTTCTATACCCATTTTTATTTAACCTTCAAGCGTTCGCGCCAACTTGAGTCACACCAGCGCTCGCGTAGACTGTCAGTTGACCGCCCACGTTTTTTCTTGATTATCAAGCTGTTTTCTGTAATTTTCGTGATTTACTTACTGCCATGAGAGCAAAGCAACTATGATACAACTCGACAGACACCTTTTTGAATAAAACTCTTTATTTAAACAACATATTGTTAGCCACCAACATAATATATGTTTTATATGCAAAAAGTCAGCCTTTGGCATGTACACACTAGGCAACATGGTAAAAATGTAGACAACGAAAGTAAAGAATAAGAAATTAAGTAAGTAGACATTATTTTAGGTTTCAAGATCATTCATGTGTTTCCATTTCCTCTTTCTCAGACACCTGGCAATTATCACATCTTATTGTAGTAATTGGTTCCGCTCAGTAAAGTTCCGAGTTTGAAACTGTACTGAGCGGAACGAGGGGGGTGGGTCAATCTAACTTTTGGCGGAACTAGTAGTCGGAAGTGTAAATAAGAAATAAAACTCCCTCCCATCTCACCCAAAGCTCACTGGTGAGCGTGTCATTCGAAAATCCAAAAACACTGTCACTTGACAGTCCACGCGAACCCTTGAAAGTTGAAGACCAGAATTCTAAACTTATAACATTTTTAATATAAGGTCTTATACATATGAATGGAATAACACAATTCAAATAAAACAATATTATCTATTATTTTTGACATTTATTTAAGGGGTTATTCCAGTTTGAAAATTTTAAAAATCGATTTTTCATTGCTTTTTTGAAAGTATAACATTTCAGAAATATTATTTCGAAATTTCATCAAAATCAAAATTACTGAGCTATACGACCTCAAGCGAAGGTGTCTCAAGCCGTTTTTGAGCAAGTAGGTAGCTACGAGAAGCTGCGACTATTGTCCTCCACTCTTAGGTAGCACACACAAAATGAATCGTGCAAAAGTCGGAAGAGAAACAAGAAAATCGACGATAATGTACAAAAGCAGATAAAAAAAAGTGTTTATTAAAAAAAAAAACTGCGGAGATCAAAGATTTCGTGCAGCGCAAAATACTAAAGAAGCCATAAAGCGTCGACGCCAATAAAAAAATCGCCTCTGCTGAGGCTAGTGATGAAGAAGAAGGATGTCTGTATGGTGCTGAAGCTGACGACTCAATGTAAATTGCCAAATATAATTTTTATATTACATGGAAATCGAAATGAACTTCCTGTATCGTAAAAAAAATTTAAAAAAAAAAATCGTTAATTTTTTTATGCATAAAAAATTGACTACATTAAAATATATATTGTTTCAACACAAGGTGTTTATGTTATAAATAACTAACAAAAATGTCGTGACGATCGGTTAAACCGTTCTTTAGATATGGTGTGCATCAACTTCGAAAACGTTGTTTTTTAGATACACGTATTACGCGTGTTTGAAATCGCGTTTTGTTTAAGACAACGTTTTCGTTAAGATGCGTTTATCTCAAAACCGTTTTTCGCGCGGTATACAAAATACCTAAAGAACGGCTTATGCGATCACCACCAAATTTTGATAAGTTATTCATAACACTAAATTGTTGACCTTGATCGAAGGATTTTTAACTTTGTCAATTATTTCTTTTTTTTTATAATAGCAAAAAATATACGCTTTTTTGTCAAAAACAAATTGTGTTTAAACATGCGCCATTTTGTCGAAAGTTGAAATATCGTTAAATGCTTCGTTTACAGACAAGAGTAAGTGATACTTTAACTACTGACACTCGAATTTTTTGTTTCAGATGATCCTGTCATGATAAGTATTGATCACCGCAAAACACCTTTTTGTAGACTTCTGGGAGTCTTCTGGGAGACTTCTGGGAGACTTCTGGACTTCCGTGTAAGTACGCGCATCAAAATGAGGGGCCAACTCAAAAAAACGGACTGGTTATTTTAGACGAGCAATTACAGATTGGTCGTTTTGTATGATCTATCCAAGAGAGGAATTTTTAACATTCAGGTATCGAAATGCATAAAATCGCGTAATTTAACAAAATAGATAAGAAACCTAATCTAAATCTTTCTCTTTAAATTCCTTTTATTAACAGAATATAAATCTAAATACTATTTTTTGTATTAAATGCCATTTCGGCATTATTATCCTACCTTATAATTACTTCATTAGTGCGTAAATGATGTTGAATGTTCGCAAAAAAGCAAAAATCGTTTCTGCATATACATACGAATTTTCGCTCTACCTCGAAATCACTCAAAGTTCAGATACATCGTTTCATATTTGCACTGCAGTATTCGACACTAAGTTTCTTGTAAATAAATTGCTTCTTGTGCATTTCAAATCTACAGTAGTCGAAATAGAAGTAAAGATATATAAAACTTTGTGGGAAAAAGGATGCCTGTTCTACATAGCTTTTTTTGCCAAATATGCTTTCGAGAATTAAGTTTCTTTAAAGAATTAGGGGGTATACATTTCTAATGAGAAAATCTTGACAACTGGGGGAAATACGACCTGTTTCCCCGAAATACATTTTTTAAATATTATTTGCGTAATACACTGGGTCTGGTTATAAGAACCGTCATGTTAAGCTATTTCTAGAACTACTGGACTCGTGTGGGCAAGGTATCTGGCGATTTGCGGAGCAAGGTAGTCGTAGTGACAAAGAGGCAGTTTGCAGGTGATCACGCACGTATATGGCGTAATATTAGGAAATGGTTCACACCAGTGATCCCAGATCTGAAACGAGATGCGGTCCAATCCTATGACAGGGCTATGTCCGTGTGAATATAGTAGGAGACGCTGTAAATGACTGAGTTGCG
>NC_046660.1:108287855-108289212 GCF_010883055.1 Belonocnema kinseyi | reverse complement strand
ATTTTAATAATTTAGTGTGAGCTTTTTAAGGATTTTAAATATTTCAGGGTATTTTTTAAATTTCAAAGAATTTTCAAGAGCTTTGAAAAATTTTAAAGATTTTAAAAGATTTTTAAGGATTTTAAATATTTGAGAATATTTTTAAAAATGTCAAGGAATTTTCAACTGACTTTCATAATTTGAGGGAATTTCAAAGAATTAAACCAATTTTAAAAGAGTTATTTAAAAAAATTTTTAATACTTTAGAAATTTTTATAAAAAGTTCTAGGTATTTGAAAAGATTTTAAAGGATTCGAAAAATTTGAGAGAATTTTAAGAGATTCCAAGGAATTTTCAATTGATCACAGTATTTTAGAATGATATTTTAAAGGATTTGATGTATATTTTAGGGTATTTTAATATATTTCAAGTCATTTTCAAATTATTTTAATAATTAGTGTGAGATTTTAAAGGATTTGAAATATTTCAGGGTATTTATTGAATTTTAAGATATTTTCAAGAGCTTTAACAAATTTTAAAGATTTTAAAAGGTTTTTAAGGATTTTAAATATTTGAGGATGTTTTGAAAGATCTCAAGGAATTTTCAACTTATTTTTATAATTTAAAGGAATTTCAAAGAATTTTAACAACTTTAGCAGGGTTATTTAAAAAATTCCAAAGTACTTTAGAAATCTTTAAAAGATGCCAAGGTCTTTCAAAATATTTTGAAGGTTTCGAAATATTTGAGAGTATTTTAAAACGTTCCAAGGAATTTTCAATTTGTCACAGTAATTTAATATGAGATTTTAAAGGATTTGGTGTATATTAGGATATTTTAATAGATTCCAAGGCATTTTCAATTGATTTAAATAATTCAGTATGAGATTTTAAAGGATTTGAAAGCTTTTAAGGTATTTTTAAACCTGTGAGGAATTTTCAAGAGCTTTCAAAGATTTTAAGTGATTTTAAAGGATTCAAAAATTTTCAGGATATTTTAAAACATTCCAACGAATTTTCAATTAATTTCAATAATTTCGAGCGATTTCAAAGAATTTTAACTTTTTTTTTCTCATATTTTTTTTTTTGGTTGATGATTCATTAATTAGTTGGATAAATTTGTTTTCTGAAAATGTACCTAACTTGTAGAAAATTTATTTTCTTTTTAGTTAAAAATTAATTTTTTTTAACCACAAATTTAACTATTCTATGTTTAAATGAAAAGTGATCTTTTTTAGTTAAAATGTTTTGTATTTTTTTTTAATACTCTTTTTTCTTAGTAGAAAATTAATCTTTGTTGTCGAAAATTTAACTATGATTAAATATTAATTTTTTGTTCAGAAAATTAGTCTTCATGGAAAATAAATTTCTTTTGTGCAAA
>NC_046660.1:108285387-108287755 GCF_010883055.1 Belonocnema kinseyi | reverse complement strand
GTATTTTTTAAATTTCAAAGAATTTTCAAGAGCTTTGAAAAATTTTAAAGATTTCAAAAGATTTTTAAGGATTTTAAATATTTGAGAATATTTTTAAAAATGACAAGGAATTTTCAACTGACTTTCATAATTTGAGGGAATTTCAAAGAATTAAACCAATTTTAAAAGAGTTATTTAAAAAAATTTTAAATACTTTAGAAATTTTTATAAAAAGTTCTAGGTATTTGAAAAGATTTTAAAGGATTCGAAAAATTTGAGAGAATTTTAAGAGATTCCAAGGAATTTTCAATTGATCACAGTATTTTAGAATGATATTTTAAAGGATTTGATGTATATTTTAGGGTATTTTAATATATTTCAAGTCATTTTCAAATTATTTTAATAATTTAGTGTGAGATTTTAAAGGATTTGAAATATTTCAAGGTATTTATTTAATTTTAAGATATTTTCAAGAGCTTAAAAAAATTTTAAAGATTTTAAAAGGTTTTTAAGGATTTTAAATATTTGAGGATGTTTTGAAAGGTCTCAAGGAATTTTCAACTTATTTTTATAATTTAAAGGGATTTCAAGGAATTTTAACATCTTTAGCAGGGTTATTTAAAATAATTCCAAAGTACTTTAGAAATCTTTAAAAGATTCCAAGGTCTTTCAAAATATTTTGAAGGTTTCGAAATATTTGAGAGTATTTTAAAACGTTCCAAGGAATTTTCAATTTGTGACAGTAATTTAATATGAGATTTTAAAGGATTTGGTATACATTAGGATATTTTAATAGACTCCAAGGCATTTTCAATTAATTTAAATAATTCAGTATGAGATTTTAAAGGATTTGAAAGCTTTTAAGGTATTTTTAAACTTGTAAGGAATTTTCAAGAGCTTTCAAAAATTTTAAGCGGTTTTAAAGGATTCAAAAATTTTCAGGATATTTTAAAACATTCCAACGAATTTTCAATTAATTTCAATAATTTCGAGCGATTTCAAAGAATTTTAACGTTTTTTTTCTCATATTTTTTTTGGTTGATGATTCATCAATTAGTTTTCTGAAAATGTACCTATCTTGTGGAAAATTTATTTTCTTTTTAGTTAAAAATTAATTATTGTAACCACAAATTTAAGTATTCTATGTTTAAATGAAAAGTGATCTTTTTTAGTTAAAATTTTTTGTATTTTTTTGAATACTCTTTTTTCTTGGTAGAAAATTAATCTTTGTTGTCGAAAATTTAACTATGATTAGATATTAATTTTTTGTTCAGAAAATTAGTCTTCATGGAAAATAAATTTCTTTTGTGCAAATTTCATGTATTTTATTAGAAATGCCTTTTTTTAGTATAAAATTTAGCTTTTTGGATGAAAATGTAATTTTTTGATTTAAAATTTTACTATTCTGTTGAAAACAATTTCAAAAAATTTTTTTTTTTTAGTTATGTATTTGATTCAACATTTTTTTGTTGCAGAAAACTAACTGTTTTAGTTGGAAGTTGAACTATTTCTATTAAAAGTTAGTCTAACTAACTTTTAATAGAAATAGTTAAACTTCCAACTAAAACAATTAGTTTTCTGCAACAAAAAAATGTTGAATCAAATACATAACTAACTATATATATGTGCGTGTGTGTAATAGCAATAATATCCATATTATGTACACCTGGAAAACATAACCTGTAAATCGACGTATGCATGAAATTCAGAATCACGCAAAAGATCCAAATCGCCAATTTCTTCAATTTCTTTCAAATGGGGAGCGAGATATAAATAGAAGACCACCGAAGTCTTCCGAAGCCTTCAGATCGGCAATCATCGTACAGCAGAACTCTGAAGTCGATTCGTGCATTTTCGGCTTACATACGAACTCACAGTGGTAATCATGCACCTTCTGTTTTGGGGCTCCCAAACGGTAGGTATGGTGGGGGTAAATTTCATCCACGATCTGGCAGCTTTGGCGTGTGAACCAGTGATCCCAGATCTGAAACGAGATGCGGTCCAATACTATGACAGGGCTATGTCCGTGTGAATATAGTAGGAGACGCTGTAAATGACTTGAGTTGCGCGCGCAACCCATTTCTCCTCTTCTGAATTTGAAAACTGGAAGATGCACGATTGCCGGTCGGAGCACTTCGTCGATTCTATTTATATATCTATCTGCTAACAGCTAACTTCTTTGAAATAAATTCAGGAGATTGGGATTTTAATATTTCCAGATTTCGATGCGGACGATTCTCATGATTTGAATAGATCGCGCGCCTCTTGTTATTCATATATTTTGAGGTTATACTTTTAGATTAAAAATTAAATTTTTCGGTTGAATTATGAACCATAAATATGTTTTGGTTGTAAAGTCGTTCTGTTCTAAATGCAAATATATTATTAA
>NC_046660.1:108258763-108285287 GCF_010883055.1 Belonocnema kinseyi | reverse complement strand
GCCTTCAGATCGGCAATCATCGTACAGCAGAACTCCGAAGTCGAATCGTGCATTTTCGGCTTACATACGAACTCACAGTGGTAATCATGCACCTTCTGTTTTCCGGCTCCCAAACGGTAGGTATGGTGGGGGTAAATTTCATCCACGATCTGGCAGCTGTCACACGCCACTTACTGTTTAGATTTGGATTCCTCTAAGATATGCTCAGAGTAATACCCAAACCCGTGCTTATCTCCAGGCTCCAGTGTACTGTATTTACAGCCACTGACCTGGACCTACAGAAAAAATGATAAAAGTCAAATTAACGCGGCTGGCATGTAATTCCTGCGCAATGTATGCGGGAAAACACTAAAGGACAAAGTCAATAATGAGAGAATCCTCAAAGAATTTGGTATAGTGGATACACTGAAAAGTGTGAAAGAAATTCGTTGAGCTGGTTTGGACATGTTAAGAGAATGGAAGATGAACGACTAACGAAAGAAGTATACCGAGGTAAAGTAAATGGCAGCGTATGCGGAGACAGACTGAGGAAAGAATGTTTACAAAGTATGAAAGTAAAGAGATATGCGAGGAAAGAACAGTTCCTGAAATAAAGGACCTTGAATACTAATTGGCCCGAATGGAGAGCTTTAGATAATTACTTTGTGAAGCTCTTCGCCCCCCCCCCCCCCCCCCCCCGAATATACGATTTGTATAGCCTCTTCGATTTTCGAAATACAAAACTTATGTTTTGGGCCCCAAAATCGTCGCCATCTTTTTTATTTTTAATCAAAATCACTTTGGCATGCCATATTTTTTAAACCATGGACGCTAGGTCATTATTTTTGTTTGCAATTTTTAGGAATTTTATCTGACCTGCAATTTCCAAAACAATGACTTACTTTGCAATTTAACAAAATTTCAAATAATTTTTGAACACAAGAGAAAACTGTAGGTTCGGCAATGTTGCGGCTCATGTCAAAGTAGCATACTTTAGAACTGAGCAGAAAAGCGTAGACCTATTTGAACTCAATAAATACGATGAATAATCGTACAGATATCTATTAACAAAAGGGTATCTCTCATGAGTTTGTAGCAGGTTTTTTTCTTGTTATCCTATCTATAATTAATGCATTTTAAGCATGCGTATGTGTTGTACCAGAAAAGTTCAATATTCCATGTTCGAAAAGCAGTCTCGCCTTGCGAGACAACCCAATCGCTTGACCGTGGTGTGATTGTATGAAAACCTTACAATTTCGGCATAAGTTTATGCGCGCCGCATTCTTCCACCATACCTGCGACCCAGCAAGCGCTGGTGGACGTGGCTTAAGACCTCCTTTATAAGAAACTCATACCGAAATTGCAAAGGTTTCTTGCAACCCTCGCACGGTCAAGTGAAAGCATTTCTTGCACGGCGATACTACTTGCAAAGCATACGCTCGAGCTATATTACCATGCTTTGGTAGTGTAGACTTGCCACGCTAAAATTGTACGAGTTCAAGCAAATATTAATTGAAATTCGGAACAATTTTGCACGTAAAAATTAAATAATTTTAAACAACCCCGCGCATTTCGGTACGTGCGTAGTTGAAAACGTCAGATTTTCAACATAACCTTAAAAACTGTCACATTAAATGCGCACTATCGTCCTTTTCAGAATAACTAATCCTTATAGTTTTAATATCTTGATTAAATGTTTTCGGTGCATTATTATTTATGTTACTTTATTAAATAAAATATGCATCATTAACTTCTAAAATGTTTGAAGTGAGGCGAGACAAAAAATGAGTTCTATACGAAAAGTCTCGATTAGAAACCATACATTAAGTTCCATTGGAATAAATGATCGTTTTAGGTTCCTCTACAGCAAGAAAAGTTCCTTTTTGTTTCAGCTTACTTGAAACCAAATAGCAGTGCTAATAGAAACCCCACTTTTTCTGTGGTCAGCCGATATTCAGCATTTAGACATGTCTCTCGCCGATCCTGATAATCAGGGAACTTTCTTTGTACATTTGAGAATATGATATGGGGGACCTCTCAGTACACACATAAGAGACGGCACTAACGCATAATTAAAAAGAAAAGAAAATGATAAGCATAGTGAAGTCCCTCTATTTTCGCGGCCTTGAAACGCAAGGATTCTTAAATTTCAAGATTGGAGGAGCCTTCAAGATTGGAGGAGCCCTCATATCTACCGCGAGTCGTCAACATAATCTTGTTCAGCAGCGTTCATTGGCTGTACCGAAAAGCGCGGGTGTGTTTAAAATTAATCAATACATACTATCAATAACGATACAGATAAATACGCCCGATTCTGAGTGTAGTAACTACGGTGTAGTAATTCCTAGAACTACTGTTTCTCAG
Organism: Belonocnema kinseyi; assembly: GCF_010883055.1. Taxonomy (NCBI): domain Eukaryota; kingdom Metazoa; phylum Arthropoda; class Insecta; order Hymenoptera; family Cynipidae; genus Belonocnema; species Belonocnema kinseyi. The sequence goes on along the minus strand of NC_046660.1, from coordinate 108,282,944 downwards.
CTTAAGGATCGAGAGCCGGTTCCGTAGTAGACAAAGTCGAGGGCCCCTAGTGCTTTATGCAAGCCAGTGTTTTTGTTGACATACGACGAATTGCTAACTAAAAATCAATATACAGTGAAACTCTTCAATAGCCCTCCCTTCTATAGCCCTAACAAGAATTGACGCCGCGCCACTGGTAGATGTAACAGGAGCTGCGCGGGATCTGCGGTTGTTACTCAGGCGAGTACTCAGGCGTGAGCAAAAAAAATGGAGCGGGCTATAATAAGTTACTTCCCATCCATCGCCAGCCCCAAAATCGGCTCTATAGAAGAGTTTCACTTTAATAGAATCAAGGAATGACTCAAATATTTGGCGGACCTAAAGTTAACTTACAAAAGGTCTAGAGTTTCAAATGTATCATGCTAGGATAGGTGCACTGAAAAAAAATCTAGGCGAGGCGGGTGCCAGATACCATGGAAACAATATTATTCGCGTGGGCTGGACATATATCGGTTCGAAAATGGAACTACGGTGGTTCAAATCTTCTAAGATCAGCTTCGCTCGGCTAGCGAACGTGCGGGATTACTACGGTCCCACATCCGCAGAATCAATGTTGTCAGGACACTGACTTTGCTGACTTACTTTAACGTTTAGAATATTTTATCGAAAAAGTTGTCTGCATTCCCATTAAGTCATCCTACAATGCTCAATTCAAACTTCCCGCTCTTCGGGCCTCTTTTTTCATTAGTCAGCCATTGACACGTAGAGTTGCGTTCCAGGCGACCATCCGGGGTTTGTTCAGGTTTCTCACCAAGTGCACCCGGGTGCACTCGGACTCGTTCAGCGGCGCTGGGTGAGTGGGCGTATCCACCCGAGTAAACCCTTAAGAAATCACGAGATTGAAGGGTGGGGGTCACTCAATGGGTGACTATTTCACCCGACGAAAAATGGTAGGTGGAAGTGAGTGAACACTGAAATTGGCGGGAGGGATTAGCGGCAAGTTGGAAAGTTAGCGCACATACAGAATATAACTCGTGAAAACTTCGTTATAAAGAGAAAAATTAACAGTATAAAAAAAGTTATTAAATTCGCACCCGGAAAACATATAGACATTTTGGGAGAGCACCAAAATGCGATTGTAAACAAAGAAACAGGAAACATCTTAGTGTATGATACGGAACATAGGGTAGAGTGGGACGAGATGAGCATAGCTGTCCTTTTCACGTCAGTATTTAAAATCTGCTAATTCATTGCTTGAACGTAAAGCATTATATACACTCTGCTCCAAAATTGAACGGAAAATTTAAAGTAATTTACTTCAAAATGATGTAATCGTTAATCCTAACCTCTACCGTAATTAACACTACAAAGAGTGAATAGAAAAACGAATTATATCCACATACCTTTAATAATTATATTACCAAAATAAATATAGCAACTTTTCGACTTGACCATGTACATTATCGCAGTAAAAAATAAATTCTACAATACGTAAACTCCCAAATACTAGACTGGTCTACTACAATTACTGCATGACATTGAATTTCATATATAGGATAAGGGGAGGGGGCAGCGGCAAAAAGTTAACAGTCAATGTTTTTTTTAAAGTTAATAAGATGTTGAATTGATCCAGTTTTTTCTTATTTCGAGTTCTACATTATATTATATTTCTATAAGTATTAATCACAACAAAAAAACAATTATTTGGTAATTTAATTATTTCTAACATGCTGTATTTCGTCGGCATACCGACGAAATACCGACCGGATTGATAATAATAATATTTAATAGTTTCTTCCATGTAGCCCACAAGATAAGTTGCTGTTCTACATTGCCGATCATTTATCGACGATACTTGTGACACGTGTTTCACCTAAGCACTTGTCAATATTATTTTCGTCATGCTTGCCCCCCTGGCCAAGCCTCACTTATTTATGAGATATATTATATTTTGGGCTTGTATTACATCTAATTAATATAATTAGATTGTGTGATATTATTTTATCTGTCAAAATATCAAATTTGTATACGGTAAGTATTATCAGTAGACTTGAAAACTTTATATTTCTGTCAGCGAAACTTCCATTCTTTCGTGGTAAAAACTGTTTTCTGTATAATTTTTCTCTTGCAGCGTCAATTTTCAAGATTTTAGTAAGTAACAAAATCTCTCTGATTAAATAGATTTATTTGATGCAAAGTAGAACTAAAATAGTTAAATAATAGCCATGCTATAAGGAAAATCACCTTTGCCCCACTGGTTGGCGTTGCCCCCCTTTACCCTATTGGGGTACTAAACAGTTTTTTGAAACGTCTGCCGTATTTTTAAACCGCAACAATGTTTTTCTTATTTTTATAGCATTTCACGAGTTTTAAATCAAATTTATTTAAGAGATACACCAGAAAAACAGCGCTCTCTCTTTTAGTTGACAGCATCTCATATTATTTAATCATACCTATAACAGTGCTGCTGTCATACTTTTTCTGAGAATTTTTGTCGACAAGATTAGTTTTTTATACGTTAACACCATAATTAGCATCATGCACAATCTGATAATATAAAACATTCCATCCTAACCTACTGACTGCTACACTTAGAGGTTAGGTTAATGCACAGGAAGAGGTGGCTCATTCCGCCCCATATGACATTTTTAGTCAAATAAAAATTTCACCTATTTTGGTTTTACAATTATATATAAATCTGTTGAAAACTTAAGGCCTGATAAATAAGCTATCTAAATAACCAGTGGAAAATATCTAATATGTGATTTTGCGTGATTCTTGAATCTTCTCAACAAATGAAAAATAGCAGAATACAGGTCTTAGAATTTTTAGTTTCGTTTTTCCACATTTATTCCACATTAAGCAAAAAAATGTCAAAAAAGAAGTTTGATAATATTTTTCCTGGTATTAATACAAAAAATAATTGATAACGTACGAGAAAATTAAGTGACTCATCTTATCCCCTAGGCTCATCTCGCCCCACCCTACCCTAAGTTGATGTGAGGAACATTACTACTTTTTAGGATATGGTGTGCTCTCTTAATTTGCAAAAAAGGAAAAGTCAGGCGTTGCCAAATCGACAGCAGTTGTTTTCGAGCCAGAATTTTGCAATTACGTTATAACTGCTCTCCTACCAAGTTTTCCAAGTTACCACCTGCCCAGTGGGCACACAAGTCCTAAACTGGTCCTATATACGTCTTTCGGTGCACGTCTTAAGGACGTCCTGAGGACCTTTTAAAGATATGAAAAGATCCAAAGGATGTCTTAAAGACGTCAACTCATATGACATAGAGGTACATTCTAAGGACGTCTTTAGGACGTCCCGGTGCCCACTGGGTGCATTCGGGTTCATTCTAATATATTCCTTAAATTGTTTTGCATTAAATTGTGGAACAATTCTTTCAGAATATCCAATTATTCTAATAGGCGTTTCTCTCGGGCATCGGACTTTCATGGAAAATTCCATTAAAATGCCAGCACTTTCCACCTCATTATCACTATCCGCATCATCACTTTCCAACATAGTTGCAAACATGATCGTTTGCAACAATAACCGGTTTGATGCAACTGCAGCAACAATTATTTTATTCCGCTGGCTCTCCATTGTATGTTGTTAAATATAAACATAACCTGGCAATCTTTGTATTCGCGGCATGATTTGCACCAAATCCTTTCACACGCAACCGTTCAAAGAAACCACGCCCCTTTTGCAGGTTCACTATGAGTACACTTCGTGATAAACCTGAACGAACCCCCGGGTGAATTGGTGGGTGAAGAAGTGGGCGGAGATTACTAGGGTGGAGTGGAAGGGGCACCGAAGAATGAACGGCTTCGAGTTTGTGCCGGGTGTATGTTTAGATTCAGATATTTAGCGAGTAATGTTTGGGAAAATATAATTGAAGTTATGTTATACAAAAGTCGACAACAATTTTCCGGCACATATTTTATAAATTTGTATGTTTCGCACTCTACTCTATTTTCGGTGGGGGAAATAGTCACCCAACTAGTAACCCCCACTCTTTACCCTAGTGATCTCTGAACGGTCCACCCGAATGTAGCCGAACACTCAACTAGCGCCGTGGAACGGCTCCGAGTGCAGACGTTGGAGGCCTGGAACGCACCTGAGGAGAGCGTTGAGACCATCGTGGGAGTTGTCGGAACTGTCCAATTTAAAATAGCTGCGTACGGGGTACTTGAAATAGGGAAGACTTCACTCTAATAGAAAGTTCGTTTGACAAGAGTGTTCAGACATATATGGCATTTCATGAATACCTATTATCAACCATATCGACCTACTTAACAAAAAAGATTGAACTCAATGAGTACAGTCAACTGTCAACTGATCAAGCACTGCAATCGTTGCTTATTTTTCGAATATCGACAAGTGACCTTTGGTTCGGTCGTATTCGCAGCACCGTAGCGACTCTAGTGGCCGAACTTAACATTTATAATTATAAACTCTCTTTCAAGTATGGCAAGGCTGTCACGAGATTTAGTTCTAATTGAGTGAAAATTTTATGTCAATTTCATCATTAAAAATCAAAAATGAAATAACCACCTTTCACATAATACCACATTACCAAATTGATAACGTCATTTCAACTTTGGCCCATTCGGCAAAAATTAACCTAAAGTTATGTGTAATACTAAAAAATATAAACCAGATTCTAACTGTAAAAGTCCTCAATTATAGGGTTTGTTAAACAAAAACAAAAAAAAAGATACGAAAATGAAAGTCAAGATAGTTAAGCCAGAATTCGGTCCCCCTCGGCTTACCATATGACTACCTGCTGAGAGTCAGAAGCGATTTTTTATAGACCTGGAATAACTGATTGAAGGTGAGTAGGTGTTATGCACGAAGAATTACTTTACAAAACTTAAACGCATTTTCCTCAAAACAGTGTTTTTACGATTGACGACCATTGTAACTCAAAAACTATTCAACCGATCAATCTAAACTTTTGATGTTTTTCTATGCATCAATACTGCCATACAAACTAAAAAGATACGTAAGTCCAATCTGACTCGAACTGAGAAAATCGAGAAAAACTTCTTGCCCAAAGAAGTTTAATATCGACTAAAATTTTGGATAATGAAAATACGCTATTTGGGTAAAATAATGTGCTTTTTTACATTTTGCAATAAAAAATTGATTTATTAAACAATTATTTCTTTTAGAAAATGGACTTGCGATGTTTTACTAGTCGCGGCAAATCAAAAATACAAGGCAAAAAGAACACAGTCCCTTGCGGACGATGCCTTTGTCGAAAAGCTCGAGAGCAGCCTCAAAATACAACATCAAAACAAACGTAACGGACACTGTGTATTTAGTGGCTTTCCCCCAACTTACCCGAAAGATCGTCGCTAGTGTATAGCCGAATTTAGCCCGGACTTATTTCCCGTGGATTTCCGATCAGATTCCGAGCTAATTTACAAGGCTAAAAGATACGTAAGGGTAAGCGATTCTTTTCGTTTGTCAATTCCCGTCGCACTCGGTCACTTTTACAACGCAAAAAAAGCACAAAGTTCTTTAAGTTCTTTTTCATGTGTATGCTGATGACGTAATTCCTTTCTCCCTACCGAAAGAAATCTGAGTTTTCTTTAGCGAAATAGCTTGGCCCATTTGAGTCTATAAACAAAGTCGATTTGAAACAAAATAGTCTCGGAGATAGTTTGAGAGATTTGGGTCCTTTTCAAAATCCTTTTAGTGGTCCTTTTAAGAGTGGTGCGACGGTAATATAATGTTCCTTTTGTATTCGTCACGGACCGGGCGGGCAGAGTTATTTACAGTAGTTGGTCGTGGCTAATCCGCTCTCCCTTTTTCAATTTCTCTTCAAATTATTAACACCTTTTTTTAATGGATGAATTTTCTCATTATACTTATTTATAATTATAACTTATATATTGATATACAATTGAATATAGTTGAATTCAAAAATGTTGTCTTTTTTGGCGTATCTCATTCCATTTACGAGAAACGTTCTATTACTTCCAATTTTAAGCATTGAAAAAAAAGTTAGATATCTAAAGTCATCGAAAGCCGTAGATTCCGAATTGTTATGGTTTAGGCTGTTAACTATGAAATTAAAAAAAATCTACATCTAAATTTTAATCCGAAAGCTTAACAAAGGACCTCTCTGCTTGTTATTTATGATCGTATTCTTATTTCAATTTCGGAAAGGATATTTTAAAGCCTTCAGACCATTTAAACGAGCTTCCTGGACCTTTAAAAATATCTACCTGAGTGCCTGCGGAGAAGTCCTCTGAACTTCTTTGACCTAAAGAATTTTTAGTATATACTCAAACATTCTTTTCGGTAGGGATTGTACAACTTTTAGGACACGCAAAGTGCTTTGTGTATCTATTTCTGTTGTATTTTTCAACTTTTTCGACTTTCCTCATTTATAAACAATCGTTTTTGCAATAAATATGAAAATACAGTTAGATGCAGCTTTCTCTTACGAATCCAGCGATACCAAAAAATAATATTTCATAAAAATGTCACTTTTGTATCTTTTTAGTTTGGACGGCATATAGCTATAACTTAGACTATTATGACCGCAAGAAACAGTTATAAAATGTTGATAAAAATTATGTCAAAAATTTTTCTTGTTTTTTAAGTTTTAAATTACATGTATAAAAATATCCAAACCTATGAAGTCGATTTTTGTTCATTTACCAGCCCTTTAAAATTCGCAAAAATTAAAAACTGGGAAGGGGGGGGGGTACCCTTAAATTAAAACAATATATCATGCATGTCACAAGAAAATAAGAAATGTACTAAGTCGAATTCAACACTCGATGCTATTGTCCGGCAAACTCCTCCCACTGCCGTGTAGCTAATGAGAGCAATCTACCGGATACTAACCTAGTGACCGGCACCGGACATCAAACTGCCGCATAAACTAAAAAGATACGCAAGTGACATTTTTTATGAAAAATTAGTTTTTGGTATCGTTGGATTCGTAAGAGAAAGCTGCATCTAACTGTGGTTATAAAATCTATTAATTATTCATATTTATTACAAAAAACGAGTAGAGTCGAAAAGTGTATTGTAAAAGTGACAGAGTGCGGCGGGAATCGGCAAACGAAAAGAATCGCTTGCCCTTACGTATCTTTTAACTTTGTAAATTAGCTTGGACTCTGATCGGAAATCCACGGGAAATAAGTCCCGGCTAAATTTGGCTATACACTAGCGACGATCGCCAGTGACTTTGTGTTCTTTTTGCCTTGTATTTTTGACTTTCCACGACTAGTAAATTATCGCAAGTCTATTTTCTAAAAGAAATTGTTTAAAAAAGCCATTTTTTATTTCAAAATATGAAAAGCACATTATTTTTACCCAAATAGCGTATCTTAATTATCCAAAATTTTATTCGATATTAAAGTTCTTTGGGCAAGAAGTTTTTCTCAATTTTCTCAGTTCGAGTCAGATTGGACTTATGTATCTTTTTAGTTTGTACGGCAGTATACACTGCCATAATAAATTATTTCCCTTATCGACACAAGCCCGGCGCAGCCAATGAACGTCACTTGATGAAAATAATCTGAAAGTCACGATAGAAGTATGGGCACCTCCAGCCTTTTAATTATCGAATGCGTACGTTTCAAGGCCGTTAAAAAAGGCGAGAGTTCACCGTGCTTCATAAAAAATGTGCATTTTTTATCTTCCGCGAAGAAAAGCACCTAATGCGGAAAAAATAGATTTTTAGTTTTTTACACGAATATATAGATTTTTACACGAATCTAGTTTTTTCTTCTTCGGTAACAAAAATATTATTCCTAGATCTGAAAAAATCGAATTATTATTAAACTGCAAAGTGATGTCCTCTTATGGATTTCCTGTGTTGGACCACCTCTTTAATCACTCCTCGCATAAAACAAGGCTACCGCGCGTGCAAAATTTAAAAAGAAATCGTATGTCCACTCAAAATGTTTGTTCATCAGCTCATACAATTTGTTAATTTTCACTCAGCCCTATTTGACAAGCCATAACTTAGGAACTATTACAGTTATAATAGTAAGTACTTTTTTTTAGTTTTAATCATAATCTTGCAGTCAGGGAATGGTTTATAATTCTCATCTCCCAACTATATCCCGATAAAAATTTATGATTTCGTCCGGTTTAGGAAAAAATATACTCTCTTTGCGAAACCCAGAGTTTTTTTAACCTACGATCGATTGCGAAAGGTGATGAAAAACAGCAAACCTTTTTGCAAAAAATCTATTGACTTTGAATCATATAATAAGTAGGATTGGGAAATTTCTGTGTATATTAACGGAAAATACAGAGATGCGATTTTTTACATACAAGAAGTAACATTAATTATAATTCATAACATTAAAGATATAAACAATTTAGAACTCAATTATTAAATCAAGTTTTAAATAATATGTTTTAAACATTTTTGAAACAGTAATTTATCATCAATAATTCTGAATTGAGAGCATATGAAATTTAAAAAATACATATTTAACTATTTGGAATCTGAAAATCGAGTGATTTCGGGATAAAATGTTGAAAATACAACAATTTGAAAACGTTACAAATTGAATAATTTCAGATTTAAATTCTGGAAATTGAGTGAATAATATTCAAAGGAGCTGAGACTGCATTATTCCTAATTGAAAGCTTTCAAAACTAAATAATTAGAAAGGGCAAACTTCCGAATGTGAACGATTTTAAATTAAAAGCGATTAAAATTTGACAATATGAAACTAAAAACTAAATTAAACTTTTCAATATCAAAGCTTCTGAAATTGTAGAATTTAAAATATTTATTAGGTAAAAAAATAATTGTTTAACATTAAAACTAAGCAAGCCAAATTTTAGAAGATCAAAAAATAAATTGAATTATTTCAAAAGAACGTTCAAAATAAATGATGATTTATTAGGAACTTGAAAATAAAAAAAATATACTCCGGAACCTTGAAACTTAAACGAATCCAAACTTGACTAAAAACTGAAAAAAATTTATTCACCAAAAATTGTTTAATATCTGTAAATTAATTATAATATGTTTAGAGGAACGTTTTTGGGTCGTCATGAAGGTAAGAAACTAAAAATACTTTTGATTATGTTGAAAAATAAATGGAAATTTAACAATTATTTAAGGGTGGTGCCCCCTTCAACCCCATAAAAGTACGCTCCTGACTATTCTTATAATTAAGTTAAAATCTGAAACATCTCTTGATTATAACTTGAACTTAAATATTGCTTTATAAATACATTTGTATAACAATGTATACATTTTTGATCGTAAAACGGGATTGTCTCCACGGCGTTGGCAAACGTGGAACTCGAAGACTGAACTTTGAACGTGTTATTTCATGCTTACTTTCCCTGACAGTCTATAATGCCGCCATGCAGAAGACATTCAGAATCTTTAAAACATATTTCGCTATCGTATGTTAGCACTTGTGCTCACCATTTTGGCAATTTAGTTGAAAAATTAATTTTCAAAAAGAAAATTAATTCCCACGGTTTAACGAAATTTCATATTTAAAAGATAATTGAGAAACAATCCAGCGTAAATTTTTTTCTCGTACAACTGGTGGGACATAGGAGTGGCAGCAGGTTGCATCTTTCCAGATAAAGAGGACCTTCACCCCAATGAACTAAATTTCCATCAATTAAAAATATTGTCAAATAATGGCTGTTGCACATTCAATTTATAAAATAAAAATATATATTGCTCATTTAATTTATTTTTAAAGTTTATTTACCTTCACTAAAAGTTTTTTATACAGGAAACTACCTACACTATAAAAACTTTCGAAAACATTTTAAAGTATCACTTGAATTATTAGCTTTCTCCCTCATAAAATGTTCTAATTATTTATTTTTAAAGTAATATACCTTTCTTGCTTTTGTGTCCTTGCGATCGGTACAAGCCGGCCCAGCTATTACTTCCCCTATAAAGTCAAGTCACGTACAGCGTTCAACTGAACAGTAAGAAAAGTGCCGTTAATTGAAACCAAATTGACTTAAATTTAAGTACAGCTCAGATCTACCGAACTGAAAACAGCAAACAAGAAGTTCTTACACAAAACAGTCTCAAACCTCAAAACAAATCAGTATTATCGGCCCATAACATTTCTTCCGAATTGCGATAAGGAATCCGATATAAGTGCTTACAAGTGGTCAAAACTTACATCACACACGACAAGGTCCAAACTGGTCCAAACGTTGGCAAAACCTCCGAATTAAAATTAACATGGCTGGATGGCAGGCTAAAGCCTATACAGTGTCCCCAATCTTGGCAACTTTATAACTGCGCTTGCGTGGCACCCGATTGGTCACTGTTTGCGCGCTGAGTTTGAATTATCTAATATTCAGATTTAGTATTTCCAACAAATAATTATTGAAAAATGCCCAAATAGAATTTCCCTAATCCAAAAATAAGAGTTTGGAGTGTTAGATTTTTTAGTAACTTGATTTTTTTTAGTGACTTGAAGAAGACCTGGATTACAAGAAAGTGATTTTGAATTTAAAGTAATTTAATTGAAGAAAAATAAAATATAATTCTAGAGCGTGTATTCTTTTATGTGTATTGTGACTAATTAATTATTGTATAAATGTTAGAAAATATATAACATTATATACAAATGATCAAATCATATTTATACTATTGAAACTAATATTTTTAGCTTAAAACTAAAACTTCTGATCACCTTTTTATTAACATTTTTTAACATTTAAAATGCTAAATTTCAGAAAAAAAATTTTTCAAGTCAGAATTAGTCATGTTTTTTGAATGGAAATCGCATTATTTTTTGAACGGTTACTCAAAAATTCTAATTTAGAATTAAGAAATTACTTTTGATTCATCTTCCAATAATTATCAATCATAAATATTAAATCTACATATTTATATAATTCAAACTCAGCGCGAAGACTTCGAGACTTCGCATAAAGAAAAAGGAGTGAAGAAGAGGACACCTGTTTTCTTCGTTACTCCACTATTGCACGACGCGTGCGCAGTGGAAAAAGTTGCGGGCTGTTAGCACTACTGCCCGAGTTCTTCCCGTCTTACCACCATCTTTGATGGGTTTCGGGCGGCGGATTTAAACCGAGTAGAGTATATGAGATCCTAAGAAGTTGGAACAAAACAAAATACACTGTACTAAATAATTTTCCACGCATAGCATACAAAAAAATTGAAATAAATCATGATGAATCAGGGAATAAGAGTTACGTATGTAATATTTATTAAAGAACTGTTAAACTTGTATACACGAAACTTCGTACGAAACATTAAAATTAATACGTGTGTTTTTATTATAGTATAGTATAATTTAATAAATTTAATTATTCAATAAACTAATAAAAAATCTATTAAATTAATATTATATAATGAAATTATAAAATATTTAAATATACAACAAATGTTGTGAAACAACAATGAGAAATTTTTCCTTAAGCTTGTTGTTGTGCCAACAATATTTAATACATACAAAAAATTGTGTAAGATTTTGCGAAATGAAATGAAATCAGCATTCATACATTATAAAAGAGAAAACATAATTTTATATGAACAAATTCAAGATTTGAAAAAAATAATTATCTTGGCAATATTATTTGCACTTCAATTTCTTCTTAGGATACCTTTTCATTTTTCAAGGAGGCCTATTTTGAATGAATCGTGGAATTAATATTTTCATAGGATTAATTTCTAGGCACTTTGTTGGTTTCCGTGAAAAGGTAACCTTAGGGTACGGTACTATATTACGCAGGAATATGCTACCGCTATTTTAGTTCCGGGACAGTTCGCGAGAAAAGGTGCGATAAGCATGTCGTATAGTTTAATTTAAACTAAGTTTAGAATATAAGAAAAATAGTCTGCTGCAGTGCTCCGCTATCTAAAAATAGAAGCGAGGATGAATTTAAACTTTACCGTTTTCCACTATGACGAAGAGAAAGACCAAAGATATTATAAACGTAGATCCGGTACGGGGCGTCGAAGTGGGGAAGTATATATATATAGGACATCACATTTTCTGCCCTATCGAGGTGCTGCCCTCATCGTACTACGAAGTCGAATTCTTGTTTTCTCATTCTTCGTAAAATATGACGGTAAAGCAGCAGAAAGATGTTTTGAGGTTAGAAAAGTTTGACATGTATGTATCGCTGAATTTTTTCAGATCTGAAGCTTGATCCAGGTTTTCGGTACAATTTTTTTTTAATTATAAAAGAATTTTTCTCGAAAAATCATATTTTTAATTTAAAAAAAAAGTATTATAGAAAGACATTTCAAGATAAACAAGTGCTGAAAGCATTTTTTTTTGACAAATACATTTTTTTAATTGAAATAATTAAATATTTATACCAAAGAAACAACTTTTTTGATGTTTGAAGTCTTTAAACATTATTATTTAAGTTTAAAATAACAATAATTAAAACAAAATATATTTCTGAATAAGATATTTTGGTTCAAAATGTATATAGTATTTTTTAAATCACAAAAGTTCTTCTGAAAAATCGAAATGTTAATTAAAAAACACATGTTTTTATATATTAATTTGTCGATACAATTTTTTGTATAATTAATATTGATTAAGAAACAATTTTATTTGGGGAGTTTTATTATTTGGGAATTTTCAAATTCGTTAATATTATAAACTGTTCAGGAATTTTATTAGTTTTGGAATTGTATTTTTTGGAACAGAGAGTTTTACCGAGTCGGGAATTTTATTTTTCGGGATATTTCAGCCGTCCCGAAACATTTTTAAAAAATCTCTTCGAAACACTTTTAATGCAACAATTTAATTGAAGAAAAATATTTGTTATAAAAATAAAAATTGTACAATTTTTACATGCAATTCTTAAAATAAAAAATCTGTGTCAAACCACAATCCAATCCGACTATTCTTTCAAAAGTTATCCGATATACAGACAACCACAGCCACAAATTTGATAAAATCCGAAAAAGTTATTTTTCATCGAAAACTAATACCTTCTCATTTTGGATGAGAATGCAGAAATTATCAACAAGATTTGTAGAAAATCTTTCAAAGAATAAAATGATTGTCCCGTAAGTTACAACCGAAAAATTACAATTTCAGAAAAATGAAAGTTGTTCTAAATATTGTTCTAATATGTTCGAGTATTAAAAATTTAACAGTGATTGATTTTACAAGGTGATTCTAGATCTGTTTAAAATGATATAATTTACATATTTTAACGTTAAAATTTGAACTAATTGAATTCCAAAGCCTTAGTAGTGACACAAGTGTAAAGTTCGAATTAATAGCTTCTTAAATGAACGCCTTTATTCAATTGCAAAATCTTTTTTAAGTATTATTTCAGTATAAAATATTCCATTCTTAATCTATTTGGTTTCGAAATATAAAAAAAAGCAATTTTCAAGAGTAAACAATTTGAAAATGAATTGTCACAATTTCAGAGTCACAAATTTAAACTTGGAATGTTTCGATTATAATTGTTTTACTTTTTTTATTTGTATTTCGAATGTAAAAGTATTTCATTTTGATTCATAAAGAACAGTTAAATAAGCATTATTTTAGAAAAAAATCAAATAAGTTGGAGATTTCTGAATATTTCAAAGAAAAGAACAAAATTTGGAGCTTCTGAAGAATTTCGAAATACTAGGAAAACAATAAAAATTTCTGGGTAGATTTAAAATGATTTTTTATTTCGAAAAAGTACATGACTCAAAGTGAATGTTTAAAAACATTTCAAAACATTTAAAAAGATCGAGGCGTCCTAACGGTAGGATGCCAACGCACGCGACACGACTTGACGGTACTTAACTAAAAATAAAAACAATAAAAAACTAACCGAGAAGTTAGAGCTAGAAAATTAAGGTATAACAGAAGTAATATTTACACTTCTCTGTAGTTTCGAATTGACAATTTACATTTAATTCCGAGGAAAAATTTAAGGTTTTCACTACTCATTTAATTATTTATCAAAGTTATATTAAAATTATGTTTTTTGTTTGTTTTTGATTCTTAATTATTTGAAACGTATAATCTTTTTCCTTATAATTTGTTTAATTACAAAAACCGGTAACTAGACTGTACCTTGCACATTAAAATTTAATTTTAAAAAGTTGAGGGCAGTTAACCACTTGCAATTCTTATGCTGATCAGAATTCACAACTTCAAAGAAATCCAAATAGTTTATCAAAATAATTCAAATAATCGAAGAATCCAAATAAATTCTAAAGAAATATAAGGCGTTTAGGGGTGCATCTCAGCAACTAAGGCTATTACAAAAAAATGGAAAAGGAAAGAATTCCAAAGAATTAAAATAATTGAATAATTTTTTGCGAACCGGGAAATGACCGGAAATTTGTTTCCTTGATTAAAACGGCCACATGGATTTCTTCGTATTCAAAAAATTATTATATTCATTGGTGTTTTCCTGTAAAAATAGTTATACTATTTCGTACTTTTAAAAAAATTCCCACCAAGGATTGAAAAAATTTTTGATTTTATTTATTTGTTCAAGTGAATTTTTTTAAAGTTTGCAATAACAAAGAAACACTATCCAATTAGGGGTTTTAAGGGTTTAAAAATCGTGATTTATTTTTGTCATAAATAGTTTGGAAATAATTTTCACATTGTTCACTTCAGTTGGTTTTTAGGTATATTATATTGATGATGTGTACAATGTGAAAATTACTTCGAAACTATTTATGAACCAAATAAATGACGATTTTGAACAGTTAAAAACCCTAATTGGATAGTTTTTCTTTGTTATTGCAAAGTTAAAAAAAATTCACTTGAAAAAATAAATAAGATCAAAAATTTTTTCAATATATATATATATATATATACGCTATGCCTTACAGCTAATAAAATCCTCGTACCAGTTATTCTTTAAAACTCACTTTCTATTGATTTGAATGCAATATGAAACGCTTTAAATTTCTAAGATTTAAAGTCGCAATATATAATGAATATGCAACAAAGAAGATTAATTTTCTTACCAAAAAAGACGAATTTTCAACATATTCCATGAATTTTCAACCAAATAGTTGAATTTTCAACTTAGAAAGGATGCATATCTAATCAAGAATAGACAAGTTGTAATTTTCAAAAAAAAAGTAATTTTTAACATAAAAAACCAAATTGTCATCAAAAAAAGTTTAATGTTAAGCCAAAGAAGTAAATCTTGCAGAAATATGATTTTAGAAAAAACTAGATTTAACAAACACGAAAAAAACCCGAAAAAGTTCATTTACAAACGAATCCTACTTTAATTTTCTACCATATTGTTAAATCATTAATCAAAATATACTAATTTCGAACTTAACAATTGCATTTTTAATAAAAAGATGATGTAGAAAATATCAAGAAAATTAATTCTCGACCAAAAAGATGCATTTTCCACAAACAAAAGTATGTTCTAAAAAATAATTAAATTTTAAACTTATAAAATATAAATTTCTAACAAAAATGTAAAATTGCAAATTTCCAGACAAAAATTAATTATGAACAAAACAAAAAACCCAAAATGTCAAGAAAATTGTTACATGTTAAAAAAAAGATTAATTTTCAACAAAAGAGTCAACCCTAAAGATCAATGAGAGTCCAAAAATATGAATCTTTAATGATAAAGTTCAACTTTTAACCAAGTCGTTTAATTTTCAATTAAAGAAGATAAATTGCGAAAAAAATAGTTAAATTTTTAACCAAAGAAATGAATTTTTCAGCATTGTATTAATGATCTACCAAAATAAGACGAGCTTTCAACAAAATACATTAAGTTTTAACAAAATTTTTGAATTTTAAAGGCGAGAGGAGCAATTTTAAACCATACAATATGAATTTTTAATAAAAATATCAATTTAAATCAAAAATGAAATGTTTACCTTCTTAGTTTAAAAAAATTAATTCTTATTTTAAAAAACTAATTTTTAACAAAATAGTTACATTTCTAACAAAAGAGTTCAGCCTAAAAATGACTTTTTCTACGCAGAAGATTAATTTTCTAAAAATAGAATAGTTAAATTTTCGACCAAAGAGGTGAATCTAAAACCAAAAGAATAATTTTTTTACAAAGTAGTTCAACTTTTAACCAAGCTTCTGAATTCCTAATGAAACATGATGACTTTTTAACAAAATAGGTGCATTTTTTACAGAATAATAAAATTTGCAACTGAATAATGGAATTTTTAACCAAAAGAGATGAATTCCGAACGAAATATAGTAGTAGACTTTCTACCAAAAAGGATTTAAGCGAAGAAAACGAGAAAAGGGTTTTTTTTTAAACAGAGAAAAAAAGAATAATTCTTTAAAAGTTAATAATAAGGAAACATTCTAAATGTTATCTAAGTTCGTAACTTTTCTTCCTCTGACCCCCAACCCCTGTTCGAACCATAGTTTTTAGCATGACCCCCCTCCCCCCATGCAATTGGAAATGCAGTTTACTGACTACCCCTTAAAGTTTCGATTTTTGTATTTGATGAAATTATCCTTATAATGTATAGTTTAAAATTTGTTTAGCATAAAAATGCACAACGCAAAAACGACAAGACTCAGAAAACGAAATTACAACAATTAAAAGAATGACAGCGAACAAGTATATTGAGACTATACTTAAGAAACTTTATTTTCAATTTTATTTATATTGGATAAAATATCTATATTACAAAGAAAATTAACATCGTTTTACTTTGAAGAATTCAAATGATTTAAAAACTGAAATTAATAACAAAAATTAAAGGGCCTCTAATTTTTCTGATTTTCATCATTTATGATTGAGAAAGGATAAGAAAGAAAGGTCCGACAAGTCCAAAAAGAAAGGACGAGTTCGTTAACAGCCATTTTGGATGAAAATACAAATTTTGGGATCATTTTTTTGTATTTAAAATTTTTATTTATGGCTATTAATAGTACTCAGAAGGCCAAACAATTTATCCTGATGACTTTTTTTTTAACACAAAAAAATTCACAGAGTTATAGCATTTTCAAAATTTTTAATATCAATCGAAAATCAAAATTATAAGCCAAACAACGCACGATTAAAAACAGTAAAGAAAAACATTGCTTTTTAAAAGCCCTACAAGATTATCATACAAACTTTTTGGACTTTGTTGTAAAATTGAAAATTCTCATTTTTATTGCACAAAAAATAATGAGATATGAAAAATCCCATTTTGTGGTCAAACTATGCAGGATACGAAAGAAGATGAATCAACAAAAAATGTGATCTCAAAAAAGATCTAGAAATTCGTTAATAATCACTTCCTGATAGGAGGCGTATCTTTTGTTTTATTCGCGAGAAATAACATTGAAAATATAAAAAAAAAACTTTGTGAAAAAATGATACAAGTTACGAAAAAAAATGATTTAACAAAAATTATCTACCCGAAAAAGAGCTACAAATTTGTTATGAATTACTTTTTGACAGGAAACGTAGTTTTGGTTTTGATCATAAAAATGGTATTAAAAATAAAAACGAATAATTTGTGGAAAAACAACAAGAGGTACAAAAACAAATTGATTGAAAAAAGTTATTCGCCCAAAAAGGTGATACAAATTTGCATTCATTTATTACATTCTTATGATTTATGATGGAGAAAGTATTAGAATTGTCCGAAATTTGACACCACATATTCAAATTTCGAACAAAATGACGCAAAATACGACAAAAAGTCTCAAAAAGAAATGATAGGTTTTGAAAAATGCTACAAAATTTCTTCAAACCGCTTTTCAATAGGACTCGTAATTTTCTTTTATCGTAAGTAATATATGCAGATAATCAAAAATTCCAATATTACGCTAAAAAACGCAAGATACGTAAAAAATCTAAAAGAAGACTTGTAGGATATTTTGTTTTATACATGTATACAAAATAATATGAAAACCAAAATCCTATTATTTGCATAACAACGCGAAATAGAGAAAAATGTCTAAAAAAAAAGATTGTATTTTTTAAGTTTATTTTAAGGCGGTTCAGAAAATATAAATTTACAACTGTCTGTCAAAAAACGAGTGCTCAGCGCGAGTGTCACGATAATATTGTGTACCTCAAAACCTACAGAGCTTTGAGAAACTTAATCCTTAACTATACTTATTTAAGCAAAAAATTCAGAATATGAACACGCATATAGATACTGCGATCTAAAGAGATGTTTTCGATAAAGTTTCATTGAAGCATTCTAAATGTAAAGAATAAATATCTGAGCGGGAATCGCGGGAATCAAAAGAAGCGCGCCCCATGCGCGCTCAAACTTGCGAGCCACGGGCACAGCGCACGATGAGAATGTGCTCGCGACAATAAATAGTTCATTTACAGATTATTTTATTACAAACTAACAATTAAGAGATGATATAAAATAAATAATATGATTATAATTTTAGCGCACGCCTATTTGTAAACTGAGTGAAATTTCGTTAACAGTCATAATTTTTGCAAGAACTATTTTTTGGAAAATGTGGGGGTTAAAAAATCATATAGTCTAATTTAAATATTTCATATATTACGTAACATGTAATTTTAATTATAATTTATGTTATGATGACAATGCTTTAGTATAATTTAAATAAATAATCTATATCATGTAAATGTATTTATATAATTCGATATCAGTTTAGCGATTTTGAATTTAACGAATAAATTTAAATTTAAATTTGGCGAATTTTGAATTTTAAAGCTTATTTTTAAAGGATTTAAAAATAATTCCATAAGTTTTAGTGACTTTAAATAATGTTAAGCAATTAATTTAAAAGTTATTTGAAAATATCTTAAGTTATTTGCACAAATTTTAGCTGCCATTCTGGTTCCACTTCATAATCTGAAAGGCTATACCACTTGGTGGACCGCAAAGCATTGTTTAGACAGGAGTTTGACTAAAATTAATTAATTTCGGCCAAATTAAGTAAAATAACGTGATATAGCTTTGCTTTTAAGAAAGAAGAGCCATTTATTTCATTATTGTTGGCAATTTGGAAAATGTGCGATTAGGCAATCCACCACGAAAAATTATAATTTGCCGTAATTAAGGTTATAATCTCAATTGCCGGCGACTTATGTCATAATACTTTTCGATAATAAGTGATTTTAAGTAGTTTCATATCAAATAAAGTTATATCAAAGAGACTTTAAAGGATTTTAAAAGACTTTATGTGATCTTCGGATTTCTCAAGAGATTTTTAACGATTTCAACCAATTTGAAAGGATTTTAAAAGAATGCAGAAAAATTAAACGATTTTGAAGGAATTTTAAAGATTTGTTAAAGAATCCAAAAAGGTTTAAGGATTTTCAAGAGATTTGATTAAATCTTAAAGCAGTTTAGGTGATTTCAAAGAATGTCAAGAGAGTTACTGAAAATTTATTTAAAAAGATTTGAATGAATTTGAAGAAATTTTAAGGGATGTCATTTTTTTAAAATTTGAAGGAATTTAAGAAAATTCAAAGGATTTTAATAAAATGTGCTCAATATCGAAAATTTTAAATTATTTTAAAGAAGTTGAAGGAGTTTAAAAAAAATTCGGAGGAGTTAAAAAATTTTCAATCATTACGGTTCATCATTATGGCAAATAAATACTGCCATCTAAAACAGATCTTTTTGATAAAGTTTTTTTCAAGTATTCCAAATACAAAGAATAAATATCCGAGCGCGAACCACGGGGTAAACCATTATCGAACGCGAAGCGCGAGACTGAACCGTCGCGCGCGATGAGAATGTGCCCGCGAAGCGGACAGATTTTTTAAGTAACAAATGTGGATGTTTTTATTGACGAAAAATAAATTTTCTCAAAAATTTTGGTGCCAAAAATTTGTTATCGAAATTTTGTATATAACAAATGTGGATGTTTTTATTGAAGCCTGTAGCGTTGTAATGAAAAAATATGTCTTTGAAATTATGATGTCAAAAAATTTCTTTTGAAATTTTGTTAATGACAAATGTGGATATTTTATTGAAGCCTCGAGCGTTGCAATGAGAACTAGAAATTTCTCGATAATTTTTGTGTCAAAAATTATCTATCAATAATTTGTTAATAACGAATGTGCATGTTTTTATTGAAGCCTATAGCGTTGCAATAAAAAAAATTTTCTATCCAAATATGGTTCATAACAAATGTTTATGTTTTTATCAATGAAAAAAAAATTGTCTCGAAAATTATGCAACGATGACAATTGCAAGCAAGTTGCCTGAAGGTAATCATTGGTGCTCGCAGAGCTGTCGTTGGTGGCTGCGTATGCTTTTTTGTAAAATTAATATTTCTGTCAATTTCCAATGAATCGCTCTGAAAATTTGTAGAAATCTTCCGTTAATGGCAGGGGCGCACAAACCATGTATGAAAATTAGCGGTTGCTACCCCAACAGGGGTATTCATGATTTTAAGCGAAAATGAAGTAAAACCGTTTTTTTTATAATAAAATAGCCCGTCGCTACCCTGGTTGCAGAGGGAGTGTGCGACTCTGTTGAATAGTTAGACATAAACTTCTCACTGAAAGTTGTATTAACTATAAATTTCCCTCAATACTATTTGTAGGCGAATCTAAAAAAACGGTATTACCGATCTGTCTCATTTTGTGAATAAATATTATTAAACAACACACGATTTTCAGTTTTTTCTTAATTTTTTGAGCATCTCTAGAGTCTAATTCTTGCTAATATCAATACCCTTATTATTAAAACTAATTATCCGATGAAAAAAAACAGAAAATAAAAAAAAATCCGTCTTGTCATACTCCACAAGGTCATATTTAGAAAAATGATTTTTGTGACTTTTAAATGTTACGTTCACCGCGACTTTTGGACAATAATTTCATCCGATCTCGATCGCTAGGCTTAGTTACGCCCATCTCTTTCTTACAGCAACACAACTGACAGGCACGAGGGCTACGAAAAAAAATAACGTGTTTAAAAGGAAGTCATGAAATTTTATTGACAAATGTATATAATGTGCTTTCAACAAAAGCATATGTATTAGTGTGGCCCAAAAAATCACATTTGAGAAATTTTAACGGGCTTGTGGGCCAAATCGATCTCGTAAGCAAATAAATGTATGCCTATGTTTTTATTTTCAAATAAATATATTTTTAGAACTCGTTCTGAGGCTTCAAAGTTTTCTGATTTAAGGTAGAGAATTCCTCACACCAGCTACATATTTAACCCAGAGAGCAGCTATAGATGTATTAACTTATTATTACTTTGCCATTCTACTCATTGTCAGTGACCGCAGCTTGGGATCGCAGCAAAAACGGTGCACAATTAGTGGACCAACCGAGAGTCAACTTTCTTTGCCGCCGTCCATATGCACTCCCTGCAGTCGGTATTCAAATTATATGTGTATATATATACCAGATCTCATAATACAAAATTTAAAAAGAAATACAAAATTGCGCATAATTCGAAACTGATCAATACTTTTTACCACAGTTTTTAACGTAATACTTTAAAACTTCATGAAAGCAAAGTGTTGAGCTTCATAAATCACTTGATAAATTTGAAAATCCATAATTAAAAAAAAATTGTGGACAATTTATATTTAATAAACGCTCATTTTTACATTTTTTATAAAATAATTTGAAACCTCGCAAGAACAAACTATTTGGTTTCAGAAACTACATGATAATTTTAAAAATCAAAAATATTTATAAAGTCCAATATGAGAGCTAATAATAGATTAAAAAACAGCTTATTTTTTTATATAATGTTATTTTATACTCAAACAATAAAGCATTTAAATCATTTTCCTTAAAATCTCATTTTCTGCGATTTTTGTCCAGATGTTTGTTTTGTGGTCAGAATGGTTTTCACACAATGTTTATTCTTCTTGAAATTTTCCCTTTGCTTTGAGTTTCAGGCCGTACCTCTTTCGTTGGAGTCGGTACTCAGGTAAACAGTATTTCTTTTGACCATTCAGGTATTTTGGTTCCATTCTTTAAATCTGCGTTTCCTTCTCTTTCAGCTTTTGTTAATTGACTTTCCCGACTGGATCGTCTTTTGGTGTTATGGGAAGTGACGAGTCGGATAACGTATTACTTCCGGTCGCATCGGGATCGATCGTTCGGTTAACGATTGTAGTCGCAGCTAATTGGATCGACTCGGGGTCACGATTAATAAGTAACATTTTTGGTCCTTCGCGCTAGATAGTGGGTGAGCGGAGGAGCATGATCTCAGGCATGACAAACGTGCTTCTTGACTATGTGATTCTTCTTAACATTGCAAAAATCCCAAAACAGGACTCAGGCATGACAACCATGCTGCTGATGGCTGGTTTGCAGTGTTGCGAGTGCCTCGAGACAAGCTCTCAGGCATGACGAACGTACTTATTAACTATGTAATTATTCTTAATATTGCAAACACCTCGAGACAGGCTCTCAGGCATGACAACCTTGCTGCTGATGGATTGTTTGCAACATTGTTAACTCCTCGAGACAGGCTCTCAGACATGAAAAATTTACTGGCTGTGCTTGTTCTCAACATTGCAAAAGTCCCGAGACAGGCTCTCAGGCATCACAACCGTACTGCTAATGAATTGTTTGCAATGTTCTAAACGCCTCGAGGCAGGTTTTCAGGTAGGACAAACGTACTTACTGACTGTGAGATTATTTTCAACATTGCAAAAGTCCCGACATAAGCTCTGAGGTATGAGAACCATACTGCTAATAGATTGTTTTCAACATTGCGAACACTTCGAGACTGGTTCTCAGGTATGGCAGACATTAATTGTGGATTGTTTTCAACGTTGCAAGCGGCGTGAGACAGGCTGTTAGGCATGACTGACTTTTTAAAATTGATAGACCATATGTTTTTCTCTTGTTGTTTAATTTTGCTCAAACCTTGATTGAAGTCTAATAAGCTAATTTTGGATTTGTTTCCCCGCACGGACAGAAATAGATGTTTGAAGTGGATACTAAAAACCTTTATATTCAATCGCAATATGTAGATACTACGGCATTATGTATGACATCTTCTATTCAGTGTACGATATATTAAGGGGCTATTTTTGCTTATATTGAAAATAAAAAGTGAATGATATTGAGCATTCATATCTGGAATCCTTAAGGAAGCGAATCTTATTGGAGCGGGGTCGGTAACGGACGGCGTGGCGTCAAAGGATTTTAGCCCCGCTTTGTCCGCATCTTGAGAAATCATCATGTGTGTTCTGGTTATTCGGATATATTGCGTTCAAAATTTGAGTGAAAATAGATTAAATGCTTTGGAATTGGATATAATAATTTTCTCAAGAAAATGAGGACCTTTCCGACGCCTTTCTAGTGAACGATGCTGTGCAATGAGACTGCCTTTATCAAAATTTTAGACATAAAAAATAGATGCTTTTAAATGACTGAATATTATATTATCCATGTAATATGTATTTCAATGTTTATTTAGAACAAAATTGCTGGATTTATATTAATTGAATAACATTTTTGTTTTCACCTACATAAAGACATGCTGACACCATAAAAATTAGTCATGTCGTTAATTTGCAAGTCTTCTGAAAATTAAAAGAAATGGTGTTTCTTATTCTGCGGTACTCTCAGAGGTATGATTATGTTTTGGAATGTATTTGAGTAAATATTAATCTCAAATTTGAGTTTATTAAATATATTTGAAATATTCTTATCTTACCTTCGGAATCATTGGACGGCATACACATGTTTCGTGACCCACACAAAACAGAAAGAAGTTTTTCGGGAATTATACGCAGTTTTTATTGATTTCCATGTTGCTATAATTGCTTTCTTCATTACTAGGACATTGTCTTCTAAGAGTCTTTCATATTTAAAATCTTTTAATTGATTTTGGCTTTCCCAACCTCAAAAATCAATCATCGACACCCCAGAATGAATTGGGAAAATTACTTAACTGACGAAATGAACAGAATCACACAATATCGAAGATATGCCTTTTCGCCAAAGGCTTTTTTTTTCTTTTAAAGACACCCGTAATTATACAAAATGATGTTTTTATTATCTAAATTAACTAAATTGCATAATATTTCTGACAAATAACTTTCTGATTTCTTTAAAATTCAAAATCAATACCGGTGTCCTACATTGAATGTGGGGTGTCGTTTTCTGAATTTGAAGATGTTAATTTAAAATAAATATAACAATAGTTTGACAAAGGTTAACTGTGTTACTGAAGGAAACTATCCCAGTTGTCCCTCACCGATTTTGATGAAACTGCAATATGTTGTAATACATCGAAAAATAAGAGACACGTATTTTTTTTATCGGCCATTAAACACTTTTAAGGGATGA
>NC_046660.1:108255169-108258663 GCF_010883055.1 Belonocnema kinseyi | reverse complement strand
GATAAAAAAAAATACGTGTCTCTTATTTTTCGATGTACTACAACATATTGCAGTTTCATCAAAATCGGTGAGGGACACCTGGGATAGTTTCCTTGTGAGTACTGTCTCAGAGCGGAAAAAATCTTCCCTTTCAGATGTAGTCCTCTTGGTTGACAGACAGTAGGCGTATAGGTTATTATACTTCTTTTTCTAAGGGCTTTTCCTTGGGGTGTCGGTAGTACCCCTGTTTATCCTACCTGGATTTCTAGCCGATAGTTAAATCGCTAAGTTGTTAACTAGTAATATCTAGATAGTCTTAATTAGTATCTGTTTTTCTCTGTACGGGTGCCCGCATTGAATGGGACTTTCATGACTCTCTTCTTGTTCGATGTTCTCAAGATGAGACCCCTTACTGGGGATATATTTGGTCAATAAGATTGATTGCAGGTCTGCAAACATCACGAATTTTATGAAGATTCATAGCACATCACGTTTTGACAGCCATGCACTTTTTGAAGAACAAATTCTCCTTTGTAACTTCGATATACCCATATAAAGAACCACTTTTACACATTTCGGAAATTCCAATGTTCCTGTAACAGCGAATTTTAGCACTGCAGACTAAAAAAACGTTATATCCACCAATAAGTGAATCCTAGGGCAGGTCTACCGCCTCAAGATAAAACGCCTAGCCGAGCTCGAAAGTTACTTCTCGATTCTTGGTAACATCTGTTAATCCATTCTGTGCCACTTCTAACCCAAAGCCACAACGTCGGACATTTTCAAGTGGATTCGTTGTCGTCTGTATTATAAACAGCATCATAGCACTCTTCATGACAACATTACTCGTAAAAGGCCTTCGACTAAGGTTTCGGACCCTTCAAACAATGAGAAAGTATGTTTCGATTCAGAATCATGAAGGATTATGAAAACCTTTCGTCACCTTTTCGGTCCTTTTCTGGATGATTTTTATTGGTCTGATTGGATTCACTATTCCTCGACTGATACCTTGCGCCGTTGTGTTTGTGGTTCGATTAATTCACTGCGTGCGCAAGGAATTGATGCTCTTTCTTTCAGTCACCTACGCTTGGTTGGATTCGCGAAGCGTTCCCGTTTGGACGTCACGTCCCTACAAATTAAAATCCAGCTGATCGCGCCAATCGTGAAATAGTTCCTCGAGCTTAAACTTAGTAGAGTCTGTAATAGAATGTCCATGAATATCTTTCGCAGATTGAAGCTTACTGGACAGCGTTTTTTATTTTCATGATGAAGCTTCTACCACTGACCCTCCCCAAGCAAATTATAAGGAATTCAAGCAGCTATCCACTTCGGTTTGTCACGCACACTACAATCTTACAACGAGCAGCAATTTTTCAATATCGACTTGTGTAACAAAAGTGATGGAGCGTTGTTTGCGCTTTAAACTTTCTTCTAAATCTGCTGTAGAGCGTTTTGGACTCGTTTGTTTTTTCTGTGCTAAGGACGAATTAAACACTCTTCATCAGGAAAAAGCACTTGAAAAACAAAATGAAATTGTCTAATTACATTCATCAATCGATTCAACTGGAACTTCGAGAGTCGAAGTACGCCACCAGCGAAATCTACGTTGTCCCTTGATCAATGGCACTCGGTTATCTTGCACGGCGAGAACCCTCTCGCGGAACTTATTATTGACTGGATTTCAAATATCCGATCAACTAATGGCGGATCTTCCTGCCGAAAAATTTGTCTACTATCAATGTAGAAATTAAAGCATGCGTGAACTCCCAGACTCAACTCTAATCACGGGCGATCCCAAAGATCTCGACGCCTTAAATTCTGGTAATGCTCTTGTAGGAAAAACATTATAACGAATTCTCGGAGCAACACCTTCGGACAATTAACTCCACTATATCAACTTGACTTGTGTGATCTGCCTCTGCTGAAACATATTTTGGGATATAAAATGGCTTCTTCGCCACATTGTGTTGCTTACCAATTGTGCTGCCACAATGCGGTCAATTGTGCTCTATGGCGAGCGGAACTGAATTTGTTACTTAAGCATGGAAAATTATTGTATGCGCCATGGCGGTCGGTACTAAACATTTGACATCCATCCGTGGAATTTGCTTCGTTCGGCGAACGAGGCGGGTGGAATGTTAATAATTGTTTTGATGTTGTTATCTTTCTTTTGCGTCACCTT
Source organism: Belonocnema kinseyi (assembly GCF_010883055.1). Taxonomy (NCBI): domain Eukaryota; kingdom Metazoa; phylum Arthropoda; class Insecta; order Hymenoptera; family Cynipidae; genus Belonocnema; species Belonocnema kinseyi. The sequence goes on along the minus strand of NC_046660.1, from coordinate 108,256,502 downwards.
TGGGTTTCATATTTGACAAAATGGTTTTCACCGAATGCTTATTCTTCTTGAAATTTTCCTTTTGTTTTGAGTTTCAGGCCGTATCTATTTCGTTTGAGTTGGTACTCAGGTAGGAGCGTAATTTCTCCTTGTTGATCAGAATTAAACCCTTTTTTCTGCGAGTTTTGTGTCAACTAAAGTTCTGGCGTGTGTAGTCTTTCCGATTCTTGAACCAGTTTAAATCAAATGTGCTATTTGAGACCATTTAATATTTTAGCGTTTAATTTAAAGTCAGTATTTCTTTGGACCATTTAGGTATTTTTGTTCCATTCTTTAAATCTGTGTTTCCTTCTCTTTCAGCTTTTGTTAAGTGACTTTCCCGACATGATCGTCTTCTGGTTTTGTAGAGAGTGACGGGTCGGATGACGTATTACTTCCGGTCCCGTCGGGATCGATCGTTCGGTAAACGATCGTGGTCATAGCTTCCGGAGGTTACATCTGCTCTAACTTTTCCAAGCAACCAAAACTTTCTGTTTGTTGCAAAGTGCTTGTTGGGTCGACTCAGGGACACATTATTTGGATTACGGTGAACAGGTATTTGGACGTTATTGGTGACAGTGTTACCTTATCCAGTGCTACATATGTAACAGCCATTGTTAATGACTTTAAGAAATAGCATTTATGGGCTCATGCTTTCTGGGTAAATATTAATCAACTTAACTTAAGTTTTGTGAACTTTTTTTTTTGGGACATATGAACAAATTCCGCCAGTGGGAGCAAATGAATTTAAAAAAAAAGAATTCATTCTATAAATAACGACCACCATAATGAGGATCTGCACATTTTATAATTAAAGTTTTTCCCGAAAGTTTAAACGCGAAATAAAGATTTTTTCTGGATATACTTAAAGCAATGAATTCTTAACAAAAATTAGCGACGAAAAATGACGTAAGTTCGGATGGGTGGAATGAAACGTGACAAATAAATTTCAATGAAAGAAAACGGTCATGAAACATTTTCAACTTTATTCGTATGATAATGAGACATTATTGTTAAACTTATAAATAGGCTACATCAACTCCACTAACATAAATTATTTACAAATTATTACTTCAAAATGAAATGGACAAATTATAACTATGTGCACAAAAATGTACCGTACTTCATTCGCTCTAATAATAGTCCGTTTAATGTATATGGGTCATTATTTCTCAACTAACCCAACTTTAAAGGCCATTTTCTTCGATTTTCTTTATTATTATTATTATTATTATTATTACACCATTAAGCCATTTCCCTTTCGGGGTAGGCGTGACTCACTCGGCAGGGGAAAAGAGTAGTGTGTGGAAGGGAT
>NC_046660.1:108250462-108255069 GCF_010883055.1 Belonocnema kinseyi | reverse complement strand
TCGTCTATCTAATTCCTCATCTATCTTCCAGTCCCTAGTAAATAAGCTACCAAGGTATACGAACTTATCAACTTGTTCAATTCTCTCATCATTTAATAAAATGTTTCTTTCAATGCTGGAAATATGTTCATCTTCCTAACAGTAGTTAACCGACAAATTTATAGACCATGTATACCGCCCCTCTTTAAGTGAAGGGAGGTCAAAATTTCTGCCACAATGCTTGCACAGGTACATCCAATAACCTGTAACGTTCTGTCTATTTAAGCGATTTGAATTATAACACAGCCATACAAAAAAAAAAGTTTGCGAATCTGGTAACAAGACCCACGTATTCCTATAGATTTTGGGGCGCTAAATTCAAATTCGGTATCAAAAATCACCCATCACGTCATGGTTGAGCCATAACCTCAAAAAATGACGAAAATCCATGCACTGAGGCAAATAAATTTCAAAATAATGCCAGTGATACAAATTTTCACTTCAAAAACATGTCGACAACTGTGAACGATCAACCCTTGCCTGATATCAACTTATTTAACATAACTTTACCCAACAGAACCTGATCTCACCTAACCTGAATTAACAGAAATTTATTGAACTACACGTAAAGCTCTGGAAGCATATTTTTTCAGTAGCAAATGTGTGCTACATCGAATGGGTCAACTCGAACCTAACCTAGAAATAAATCTAACCTAACCTAACCTAACCTCACGAAACACAATTAAACTGATTGTGTTGTCCCGTTGTGTTTGCGGTACCGTTTCCTTCAGCTTCGGCTTAACCTACATAGAGGTTTAACCTATCCTAACCTAACAAAACCTGACCTAACGTAACCGATTACGCTGGCAACCCTGTTCTTGCGTACTTTCATATTTTGACATTAATAGCAGTAAATGTTTGGAGTTTCGTAACCGCTTGTTGCTAGCATTATTCGCCTGTGTCTGTAACCAGGGCACTTTCACGTGGTGACGGTGGGCAACGGATCCACCTTGGGCTGAGTCCCTGGCTAAACGGCGTTCATGCCGTCATGGCAGACACAGGTAAAAAGTGTATTACCATGTAGGGAAAAACCCCAGTATCGGCGTCTGGTCAGGGTGGGAAAGCGGGCTCTCCGACGTCGTCATCATGCAACCGTTGCTCTTCATCAATGGATCATTTGGCTGGTGTAGTCTCATGCTACAAGGAAAAAAACCGCGAGCATTTCTTAATCGCATGCCTGCAAGAATAGTTCAGATTCAAAATTTACGAAATTTAAATTAGACCAAAATCCAAATTAAAAATCCCATTTAACGTCCAATAATCAAATTCATGCAAAATCCTGTTAAACAAAAAAAGAATCCAACGACCAAATTTGGACCACAACGAATAAACGAAAACCAAAAAAACCCTATTGTAATCTGAAAAGAAAAATAAAATAAAATTTTCGGAAAAAAATAAAAAAAGAGGAAAGAAAAATAAGAAGGCAGCCAACCACATCCCCTTCCTTCTCTTTTTCTTTCTTTCGTCTCTTTTATTTTTATGACCATCAAATTACAATAAAATAAAAATAAAAAACATAAATAAATAAATTTGCATTACCAACGTTTCGGTACTCGTACAGTACCCTTATCAAGGCAAGAGAATTTTAAGTGGTTTTAAATTAATAGATAACTTTTTCTGTTTTTTAATATAAAGCATTTCCATGAATTCCCTCTTTCTCTCATTACTTTCACTATGCAAAATTTGAACATTATCCCAGTCAAACTCATAGTCAACATCAACAAATGCCTTTGTATGTCGGGCAAGAACACTTTTATAACAGCGTCCCAAACGAACATCACTTTTGTGCTCCTCTATCCTAGTATTAAGAAATCTGCCAGTTAGTCCCACGTAATTCATCCCACAGATCCTGCAAGTGATCTTATAGACAACACCACCCTTTTCAAAATTATCCAAAGGATCCTTGCAAAAATTTATCACCGAATCCATTTTAAATGGAATGCGGATGAATTAAAAAATTTTTTAACATAAGTTCAATAGTTTTAGAAATTTGACAAAAAATGGAAGAACAAAAGTATTAAACGAACCATATTCCTTTAACTCTTTCTGATTATCTACAAGCAAATTATTAATGTCTTTGTTTTTGATTTGTTGAACTCTAATTGCAATATGTTTCTCAATTAACTCCATTGGATAATGATTCAGAAAAAAGATATTCCTAACAATATTCAAATTTCTTGTGTGAAATGAATAATAGGACAAACCTAAAGCTCTGTCAAATAAGTTTTTAATTACTGCAATTTTGTTTTGAAAGGGATGAGCAGAAACGAAATTTAAAATTCTACCTGAATATGTACTTTTTCTGTACCAATTGGTAATAATATTACCATTCCAACCCTTAATTACTTCTATGTCCAAAAAACTGATTTTAGAATCCTGTTCTATTTCATGAGTGAATTGAAGTTTTGAATGAAAACTGTTAAAAGTATCAATGACAATCTGTAACTTTTTCAGACGAACACATAATAAGGTATCGTCGACAAACCGAAAATAAAGAAGCAAAACAAAATCTAATTTCCTAAAAACAAAAATCTCCAAATCTTCCATCACTAGTTCTGCTAAAATCGGAGAAATGACTGAACCTATGGGAGTACCAGACTTCTTTCTATAGAAAGATCCATTAAATTTAAAATAAGTTGACTCCATAATGAAAACTATCCCTTCAATAAAATCTTTTTGACATAAACGAGTACGGCTTTTTATATTAGTCCATCTATTAAAAATTGCCTTTTTAACTAATCCAAGAACTGTGTCTTCAGTGTTAATATAGGTCCATCTTATATCCTTTTCCAGAAGTCTTTTCTTTCTCCAATTGTCAAGCATCTTAAAAGTGTCTCTTTTTAATTTTTTTAACGGATTTTAATGCAATAATTCAAAATTACCATTAGCAGAAAGCAAATTCTCCATATCCCTGAAGAATAAAAAGTGAATTAGAAGTTTTTTTGCAACAAAACGAAATTATCAATCTTTTAAAGCATCAGATTCTCCTCAATCAAAGATTTTTAGGCAGCGATGAAAAACATGATAACAAACTTTCAAATTTAATTCATCAGCAAAAAAGAGTTCGAGAACAAGGTTTAAATTTACATAGGATTTTTGAAGAAGGAGGTAAAGATCCTTGGTTTGTTAATTTGACAGATATTTAAATTCCTGATTCAGTCACAGATATTCTCAGATTAGGTCAAGGTTTTAGTAACCGTGTGATAAAAACTAAGGCAAAACAAATGATAGAAATAGTAAAAGATGTTGAATCAAATATACACAAAATTCCTATTTTGGATCAGCAGGATTTCCGAAACAAGGTTTTACACTTGTCAAAGAGCTTTGTTGAGAAAAATAGTTTGCATATCAGTTATATTGATCGTGGAATTTCTAAAGGTTTCATGATGCCGAAAGAGTTTCTTAGAAGCAACCCTGATGTGGTTTGCATGAATGCTGATAAAGGCAGTATTACAGTTTGCATGAAAACATCGAATTATATCAGGAATATGGAGAATTTGCTTTCTGCTAATGATAATTTTGAATTATTGCATGAAATTCCGTTAAAAAAATTAAAAAGAGACACTTTTAAGATGCTTGACAATTGGAGAAAGAAAGGACTTCTGGGAAAGGATATAAGATGGACCTATATTAACACTGAAGACACAGTTCTTGCAAGATGTTATGGGTTGAGAAAGATTCACAAAGATGGCTATCCCTTAAGAATAGTTATTTCAACTATTAATACTCCCACAAAATTTTTAGAACAAATTTTAATTTGATTCTCAAGGACTCTATCACAACTTCTAAATACAGTATCAAAAATAGCTGGGAATTTCGAAAAAGTATCATTCAAAAATGGGTTCCGGATGATTATGTAATGATTTCTTTGGATGTTATTGCAATGTTTCCGAGTATACCCCTTGAATTAGTTAAAAAGGCAATTTTAAATAGATGGACTAATATAAAAACCCGTACTCGTTTATGTCAAAAAGATTTTATTGAAGGGATAGTTTTCATTACGGAGTCAACTTATTTTAAATTTAATGGATCTTTCTATAGACAGAAGTCTGGTTCTCCCATAGGTTCAGTCATTTCTCCGATTTTAGCAGAACTAGTGATGGAAGATTTGGAGGTTTTTGGTTTTGGGAAATTAGATTTTGTGTTGCCTCTTTATTTTCGGTTTGTCGACGATACCTTATTATGTGTTCCTCTGGAAAAGTTACAGATTGTCATTGATACTTTTAACAGTTTTCATCCAAAACTTCAATTCACTCATGAAATTGAACAGGATTATAACATCAGTTTTTGGACATAGAAGTAATTAAGGGTTGGAATGGTAATATTATTACCAACTGGTACAGAAAAAGTACATATTGAGGTAGAATTTTAAATTTCCTTTCTGCTCATCCCTTTCAAAACAAAATTGCAGTAATTAAAAACTTAGTTGACAGAGCTTTAGGTTTGTCTCATTATTCATTTCACAAAAGAAATTTGAATATTGTTAGGAATATCCTTTTTCTGAATCATTATCCAAAGGAGTTAATTGAGAAACATATTACAATTAGAGTTCAACAAATCAAAAACAA
>NC_046660.1:108232726-108250362 GCF_010883055.1 Belonocnema kinseyi | reverse complement strand
GCATTCCATTTAAAATGGATTCGGTGATAAATTTTTGCAAGGATCCTTTGGATAATTTTGAAAAGGGTGGTGTTGTCTATAAGATCACTTGCAGGATCTGTGAGATAAATTACGTGGGAAAAACTGGCAGACTTCTTAATACTAGGATAGAGGAGCACAAAAGTAATGTTCGTTTGCGCCACTATTATAAAAGTGTTCTTGCCCGACATACAAAGCCATTTGTTGATGTTGACCATGAGTTTGACTGGGATAATGTTCAAATTTTGCATAGTGAAAGTAATGAGAGAAAGAGGGAATTGATGGAAATGATTTATATTAAAAAACAGAAAAAGTTATCTATTAATTTAAAAACTGATTTGGATGGGTTAAACAAAAGTTATGCTAATATGATTAATTACATATAACATAGCTGTTTCATGCATTCTGTTTTTCTTGTACTTTCTCTATTTCTGATGTAATTGTGACAGATATTTATATTGTGTTCACAACAGATTGGCCTACTGACCCTCATTCGATTCTCAGGTATCAATGAGAGAGCACCTGTTCGTGGGTGCTGTCAATTTTTACCACTTAAAATTTTCTTGCCTTGTAATGCAAATTTATTTATTTATGTTTTTTATTTTTATTTTATTGTAATTTGATGGTCATAAAAAAAAGGCAAAAGAAAGAAAAAGAGAAGGAAAGGGATACGGTTGGCTGCCTTCTCATTTTTCTTTCCTCTTTTTTATGTTTTTCCGAAAATTTTATTTTATTTTATTTTTTTTTTTTCATATTACAATAGGGTATTTTTTGGTTTTCGTTTTTTCATTGTGGTCCAAATTTGGTCGTTGGATTCTTGTTTTGTTTAACAGGATTTTGCATTAGTTCAGATTCATTCTGTTACATTTGCAGTAAATATGAAGTGAGCAGTTTGCGAAAATCAATCGACGAGGAAGTGAAAAGTCTTTATGAAAAGTGTTTTGACCGTAAATTTCTGCACCAAGAAACAAAATGGGTTCCTCACGTCATTTGAAATTCCTGCAGACTTATGTTGTATCGTCTAAAAAATTCAAACAACGAAAAGTACCGCAAGTACTCTACAACAACCACATGGAAAAACCCCGTTATTGCGAAGGACTGCTACTTTTGCATGAATTCCGTCAAAGGGTTCAACGCCAAAAATAAAAATAACATTTCGTACATTAATGTGTGCACAGTCACAAGATCAATTGCAGTCAATAAAAATGCACGCCAAACTGATTTAAGCGCTTTAGAAGATGATAGAATGGAAGTTGAAAGTCAACGTCATGGAGACGGTAGTGAAACCAGTGATCGAACAGAAAATAGTTCTGATGATTCCGATGAAAATGACGAAAAAGATGACGAATATGACGCGGATAAAATGAAATTGAAGGTTCCAATATTAGTGTCGCAACTAGAACTGAATGATTTTATTAGAGATCTTGGATTACCGAAAGACGGCGCTGAATTTTCCGCTTCATTTCTAAAAAGAAGAAATCTTCTAGAACCAAAGACAAAAGTTTCATTCAATCGCGACAGGGACAAAGCATTCAGAAAGTTTTTCGTTAAAGACGAAGAGACATCTTTAGTGTACTGCACTGACGTTAACGGACTAATGAACCACTTGAAGAAAAATGTGTACAGAGACGAAGAATGGCGACTTTTCATTGATTCGTCAAAACGCAGCTTTAAGGCTGTTTTACTGTATAACTCGAATACTTACGCTCCTATCCCTATAGCTCACTCAACAGTCATGAAAGAAGAATTAGGCCAACAATTGGGTTTCACGAGACAGCCATGCTTTATGTGCCTGTGGAATAGCAGAGATCGAGCCAATCATCACTGCAAAAAACATTGGCCTTTAAGAGATTCATTGAAACCTGGTTATCATAATATCATCAACCAAAGCCTCGTTGATCCCGAAAAAATTTTACTACCACCCCTCCACATAAGACTTGGGCTCATGAAGCAATTTGTCAAGGCGTTAGACGAAGATGGACAATGTTATAAGTATATATCCCTTAAATTCCCTAATGTTTCAGACGCTAAATTGAAACAAGGAGTCTTTGATGGACCACAGATTCGAATATTCGACAAGAGATACTAATTTCGTGAGCCACATGACGAAAATTGAATAAGTGGATAAGTTTCCAGAAAATGTTGGTGATTTCAGCGAAGAACAAGGGGAACGTTTTCATCAAGACATACAAGTGATGGAACAACAATATCAGGGTAGATGGGACGAGGTCATGATGGCTAATTTTTGCTGGATGTGGAAAAGGGAAACGAATGTAGGTCTTAAACGTAAGCATAACCCTTTGCATCGTTCCTTCGAAGAAAAAAGGACACGTTATAGCAGGCAGAAAATAGACTGAAGTAGGTCTATAAATCAATTTAATTACGTTAAAAAGCAAGATAAAATGTAAACACGAAAGATAGTATAAATATATCCCTTAAGTTTAAGAAAAGCTGAGAGAAAAAAAATTTGAATAAAACTCTTATTCATTTGCATGTTTAAGTTACAGTTCTACATTTTAATTGAAACAAACATTGTCAGGTTAATTGAAATGGGGTCAATTCTACTTGTAGTTCTATGTTTCTTCAAATGAGTAATGTGCGTCTAAATTTTTAACCACCTGTAGTACAATGAAATGAATTTTATTGTGTTACAACGGGAACACTTGAGTTAAATTGTGTTGCGTTAAGCAAAATTTCGTTAAGTTCTGTTAAGTTAGATTCATTTGTAAGTTAAGATCGAGTTAACCTATTAAATATATCACACATTTAGGACGGAGAACCGTACGCTTACATAGCTACACGTGTGGTTGAATTTCATTCGGCTAGGTTAGGTTAGGTCAGGTTTTGTTAGGTTAGAATATGTTAAACCTCTATGTAGGTTAAGCCGAAGCTGAATAAAACGGTACCGCAAACACAACGGGACAACACAATCAGTTTAATTCTGTTTCGTGAGGTTAGGTTAGGTTAGGCTAGGTTAGATTTATTTCTAGGTTAGGCTCGAGTTGACCCATTCGATGTAGCACACATTTTCTAATGGGAAAATATGCTTCCAGATCTTTACGTGTAGTTCAATAGGTTTCTATTAATTCAGGTTACGTGAGATCAGGTTCTGTTGGGTAAAGGGTTATGGCTCAACCATGAAGTGATGGGTGATTTATGATACCGAATTTGAATTCAGTGCCCCAAAATTCATAGGAATACGTGTGTCTTGTTGCCAGATCCGCACACTTTTTATGTGTGGCTGTGTAATGAGGGGTTTTTAAAGTTTATTTAACACTTTTTAATTTTATTTTATGAACGAAACTTTTTTTAATTTAAGCATTTTTTAGAGAATTTAATTGTTTATTAAGCTTTTTTCGACTTTAATCGACAAATTTATAGACCACCATCACCACCAGTACCCAGGTGTTTGGGGGGGGGGGGGCGGAGGTCAGCCCTACTTTTTAAACAATTTAATTGCTTATTTAACTTTTTTCGAAATTTTGGTTATTTCTTCAAAAAAGTTCCTCCGTAAAAAAATCGTCTAGTGAATAGTTTCCGAGATATAGGCCCCGATGTGAAGGACGTCCTAATGTTCGTGCTCAGGCGCAATCCCCTAGTAGCGATCCACATACGAGTTTACAAGTCTAACATTCTTTCAACGCGATTAAGTTTATTCAGAATGACATAAAATCGGCTAATAAAAAATTCAAGAAGGTTTGCCGAGGGGTCAAAAGGACTTTTAGATTATTTTTCTATTTGTTATAAACAAATAAACCATGCAATTAATTGTTTACTGAAGTGACGGTAATTTTTCTCAGTATGAATAATTCCTTCCTATCATGGTTCGTCAGTTTACATTAATTAGTAATAATAAGATAATTATTAATTATTTCAATAGAAAAATCGGTTAAGCTTCATCTGTCCCTTATCATTAGGGGTGAAAGCATGGTACTTGAGCAGGGATCCGAAGGAAACGTAATAAAATAAAACGTTCCTTTGGGTTACGTTACGTTACCGTATAACGAAACTTTCGTTATTTTCGTTACTGTTATTTAATTTAGGAACAAAATCATGTATACTATTAATTCGTTTTGTTACTAAGAGATGAATACTAAGTAAAATAAATTGATTAATGTTATTCAAATATAGCAGAACGAAACAGAAAACGTAATTAACGTTTCTTCGGTATAAATATTAATAATTCCGTAAGTTGAATAAGGGGGAAAAGTATGCAGCCGAAGATTTGTATAATTTATCTGGCTTACTAGGTCGAGTTTTAACATTATTCGGTGACATTTCGACATTTACCATCCGGAGGTATCTAAAGATCATAAATATGAGAACCGCGACAACCCTAATATTCCAGAGCATTCACCAGGTCACTCAAACATACACTTCGAGAAATTTTGAGAGCCAGCGTCCGAGTTTTCCAGGTGGTTTACCAAGTCGAGTTTTAACCTTCTTCGGAGGCATTTTGATATTAAACATCCTGAGGTATCTAAAGGTCATAATTATGAGAGCCACGACCACCCTAGTACTCCAGAGAATTCACCAAGTCACTCAAACAACTTTTCGAGAAGTTTTGAGACCCAGCGTTAATGCGGATGCTAAAACAAGCTCCTGAAAAAGCGAGAAAATTCCGCGTTTCCGAGGAGCTTAACAGTTCGAATTTTAACATTCTTTTGAGGCATTTTGTTGTTTACCCACCTAATAGGGTCTGCAAGTTTTGATATCATAAGTATTAGGTCATCAATTCATTGATGACTAATGAAAAAAATGAAAAAAATGTCAAAAAGACAGTGACTTGTAGGTTATAACAACTTAATAGGTAAGTTTTAGGAGTCTTTATAAAAGACGTTTGGGTTGCTTTAATAGATTTTATTTTTTCATATCCATAATTTTTAGATTTTTAAATAAATATTATTCGTTAAAAATAAAGAGAAGAGAAAAGAAGAAAATACTGTAATTCAAACACCTCATAAACTACAATCATTACGTGAAGCTGAACCTTTTTTTTTTAATTCGACATTAAAGAACTTTAACTTCTGTAAAGAGTAGTTTGCACTTTTTATTTGTTTATAACAAAGAACAAATAATTTGAACTTCCTCTAACCTCGACAGTAAACAATTTTAAATTGTTTATTAGCTGATTTTATGTCATTCTGAATAAACCTGAACGCGTTGAAAGAATAGTAGTCTTGTAAACTAGTGTGTGGAATACTAAAAGGAATGCGCCTGAACTTGAACTTTAGGACTCCCTTCACATCGGGGCCTACACATATGTCGGAAACTAGTCACTCGACCATTCTTTTACTAAGGAATTTTTTTGAAAAAATAACTTAAATTGCGAAAAATGTAAAAATTTATTTCTTGAACTTTCATGTATATCGCCTGGAATTTGTTCGAATCCACGGAAAAATAAATCCGTTTTGTTGTTGTGGAAAAAGTGATATTTAGAGGTGGCTCAAGCCTAATGAAGTTTAAAACGTATTTCCCATAAGGAAAAAAGATGGTTTCAAAATTTTATTCACAATTTTCATCATTATCTGAATCGAGTTGAAACTCAGCACTTCTCTTCAAACATATCCATAAAATACGAATCAAATATTACTTTTTAAATATCACCCGCATTAGTCTGTTTTATAGGAACCTAAAAAAATCCATAAGTAAAAAAATGGGTGTTTGCAAGTTTTTGGCGCTAATTATAATTCCTTTGCGTTTTTTATACTGCTAATTTTTGCTAATGCATAAATTCCTACTTTACACTCATAATTCAATTTGTATAATGCTAGAAAGTTGCAGTTTATTTATTAAATTTACAACTATTTATTATTGTGTACATTTTTCAAAACTACAAGTAGGAAATCAGATTGAATCACTATGAGCATTCAGTTTAATGATCCTAAGTTTTAAACCCAATCTGTAATGAGATATTAGGAATCACGATTTTTCATCATTATGCCCGTGACGCAATGGGTGATTCTGCTCGACAGAATCACCTTTTCCCTACTTGAATCTACATTATGTGAACGTACACAAAATCTCCCAATGAGATACAGCAACTTTCTTTATTTGATTTTTAATATCTTTATGATATCTTTATTTTTAATGCTCCTTTGAAGCACTGGATTTTAATCATTTACACCTATAACAAAATTTACAGGGCTCGAAAATTTATCAGAGAAGAGTAGACTATTTTTCTTAATGAGCCTTGCTCATATTAAGAAAGGACAGAAATACCAAGCAAACGAACATTCATCCACAGGCATTTAAATCTAACGTGAATGGATTTAAAGGGCAGTATCTCTCACTATGAGATTTCGACCTGTTATTTGGAATCGAGCAAGAGATACCGAGAAGTAAACACGATGTGACACGCTGGATCGTACAGCTGGCGAAAGTTTGCTATGAGAAATCACTAATTGCCTCTGGCCGGGTTGGGCAAGGTACACTCTTACGTGCAATTCGCCTATATCGCGATTAAATGACAATGTAATCTCCTCTTTCTCGAGAGTGAGATTATATTGGACTATACGTCTTTTAATCTAATTTCGTATTAATGAATTTAACTAGGTAACGCGCATATATTATCTGGCGAACCTAACCGGGTTGCAATAAGGGAGAACCGCAATCCTTCCTTTAGAGCTTGGTGCTCTGCCTACGCATCAGTAGAAAGACCAACTTACTTGTCGGGAGCGGCTATATAAAAGCTCACCCCTCTGGTAGTGAATTATTTTTGCTCTTTTTCCCATGAGAAACAAAAACAAAGTGTAACGTGGAATTTATATCAAATGTCAAAATATTTTTAATGCAAAAAATAACCCAAAAAATCTTCATTTTCAATAATTCTTCACTTAAAAATTGAATTTTTTCAATCTAAATCGCGGAAGGGCGATGGCGAGTCTATTTTTCTCACATTCCATATTTTTGTTTAATTTATTGAAAACAATTTGTTTTTTCATTGGCCAAAAAATTAAAAAAATTAATTTTAGAATTTGAATCTAAAATTTGAATGTGAAATATCAGATAAAATAGTCGTAATTCCCTTCTTCATTATTAATATACTATACGCCAAGACTGTTTTACTTCAAATAAGCTTATCGTATCCCGTGTGTAAAGGGATTACTCTTTTCCAGGGTTATTTCTACAACTTTCGTTGACATTGCATTATCGTGACTAACTATAACAATACACAAGGGAGTGATTGCAACCCAGTAGATTCATAAGGTTTTCATGTTTAAGATAATTTGCTTAATTATAAAAAAAAAATTTAATATTTGATTTATTAATATTTATTATTGTATAAATATAATACTAGAAATTTAATGAAGAAAACAAATATAATGTATTTAGTGGCTTTTAACTAATACTAAATAGAAGCATTTTTACCGCAATGTGTAAAAGTTGGCCGTGAATGTAAATCAGATTCAAGAAAGTACTTTTACAAACAGATTTTTTAAATGGCAAATAATTACAGAAGGGTTTTATTAACTGATATGGAACTTGCAAAAGACTCGATGAAGATGTTTAATGGAAATAAGGCGATACGTATCTTTTCAATTTGACTAAATTTTTTTTTTTAATTTATGAGTATTTCAATTTTAAAAGCTAAAAATGCGGATTATCTAAAAATTGTCAAAATTTTGGTTAACAGAGTGATATTTTTAAGTTAACACAGTTATTTATTATTTACTTTCAGATTCTTATACGAAATGTCGTCCTCATATACCGAAATGCGATGGAAAATTTTCGAAAAGTCTAAAATTGACATAATGGCGATCATTTTCCTGAAAAAATTACCAAAAACATGCAGTCTTTTTCTCTTCATTTTTTTAAAGATTCCATGATAGTATGCCTTGTGACCACACCTTGGAGAGAATTTTTGTGTCTGGAGAATGAAAATTTACGTTTTGTCCAAAGCAACACGAAATACGAAAAAGTTAAAGAAACACATTTTCTTATTAGTTAAATGCTTATAGTCGCATTACTTTCCAGGGGCATTAGCTACTGTACTGAAGGGTTAATTATAAACTGTAGGTTATGTCTGGGGTAGTATACCAAGGGACAGAAGCGAAGCTTTCTGAAAGCACGTCCAGCCTCGCTTCGTGGTTTTGGGAATCGAACTCATGCCAGCGTGGCTGCTAAGGCTGCAGTGTTGGAGCATAAGGCAATCACTATACCATCTTAACCACCATGACTCCCTAGAAGAAAATTTTTTCTGTTAAAAATTCCTACAAAAATATCTCTTGAACATATATACCATCTCGCTTGACTTTCAAGAATTTTGCGAGAATATATAAAATCTTTTAGGATTGATTCTGTTCGCAATGATACAATTGTGTGGTATCATAAAAAACCAAAAAGAACATAATTTAATCGTTCTGAAAACGTGTTGGTGGAAAAATGATGAAGCATAAGTTGGCACTGACTGGTATTATGGAATTTTCCGTAAGACTCACCCGTCAAGTAAAACGCTAGGGCTAGTAATACGGAATTTTCCGTAGCGTGTTAGCCCTGAACGAGCTGGAAAAGGGGTACATCTTGCGGAAAATTTCGTAACGGTAGACAGTTGGAATTTTCAACGTGAAAATAGAATTAGGTAAAATCAGAGTAAAATACATAATTATGCAAATAGTTCTGCATTTTCCGTATTGAAGCATTAGCTTATATATACGTCATGGTGGTTGCTGTGACTGAGTCTATTTACAAGTTTCAAAACATTTCCTTATTATTGTCTCAATGAAGTTGAATATCTTGCTAAATCGCATTGTTTTGATTGTAATTTCTATTTTTAACATTTACCATTTTTCCTACAGCCGTGTTTATAGCTCTACAATTTCAGTGAATATATTTTTTTGTTAAACAAATATTTACCTTTCGGGACTTGTTATTAAGCTTCGGAATTGACATTTTAGGTTTCACCCACAGTTATTTATTACGCGTCCTCAGAGAATTTGTGAAGAGTTAATCAATTTTAAGGTCCTGAAAATGTCATGCATTTTTCAAATTTGATCAAAACTGATAATTTTTATGATCATAATCAATTATGGTGATACCTATCACATCAAATTTGTTAAAACTTAGAGGCTTTGAAGTTGGCAACAAAACGAGGGACAATCATGTAAACATGGTTCTTTCAGTCAGTATCTCTATTCTCTAATATATTAGACTGGAAAATTGTTTTTACCAGTCCTGACACATTTTAAATACTCTTTATGTGCATGGACTGAAAAAGTAGGCTAAAGTATGTGCTGCAAGCCCTTTAAAAGGTTAAGGATGATCTAAGAACCTCGACTAAACTTCGAGGGACATAAAAATTCAAATCTTTTTGAAAATCGCCCATATAATGCCTTAAGTAAATTAATATAGTTATCTTTACTACGAAGTTAGTAGTTTTCCACTATCCAATTAGTAAATAGATCGGCTTATCAAATTATTAATCTTCTCTAATCTCTCGCGGCTTACTTTTCTCTAATTAAACCAATAGAATTTTATTTGTAATTCATGAAATTGCACTAATTTAGATTTAGAGATCAGAGTGAACATTAAATAAAATGTAATTTTATCAATGGAGTGAATTCAATTGCCTTCATTTTCTTTAAAGTGGATTTATGGATTCTTTCAAATTTCTGAACAATGAATCAGTCATACTATAGAAATAAGCATTAGTTCTAAATTATTGACCGCCTTCTCCCCAATCTCTAATTAGACCAGGCGCCCAGGCTCCGAAAGGCTCATTTGGGAACATGAATGATACCTGAAATTGGACTTCGGATTCTTGTAATGCTGGCACGTAGAACAAAAACCTCTAAGTTTGCAACCACGTCGTCGGAAGCACAATGTGTAAACAATGGTTAAAGATAGCAGGTCTTACAAATAGCTACAACATAACGTGTCATACATTAAGATTTATTTATTTGTGTACTTTAAAAAATTTAAACTGCCCAAAGTGCCTCTTTTTAAATATGAAATTATTACTGCAATAATTAATTAACAGGTTTCAAACTTTCGGAAAATATGTCCCTGATCACTTTTAACAAGTGTTTTAAACTTCAGACCAAATAATAATTAGTATTCAGAAAAACTCACTTGTTATTAAACAAAAGGAACTACTTTTCAAAGGAATTTCTACAGATTTGACCAATAAGATCTCAGCAAAAAGCGGGTTATTGTCCTCTACGGGAGTTGTGCTATCAAGTACATTTAGCGGCAAATCGAATTTTCATTATTAAATTGCACAAAAATGGGTACAAAAAGAGGATATGTTTTTTATCGTGAACAAATAGAATAACTTTGTCAATTTTCCGTGGTCGAAAAATATAGACTTTTGTTCTACATGCTAGCACTGCAAGAATCCGAAGTCAAATTTCAGGTAGCATTTATTTCCCCAAAAAACCGGGGCGCCTGGACTAAATGTAAACGAACGCCTGAGTAAACTTTAATGCTTTTGAATTCTTATCTAGCCGAATAACCTTACTTGATACAATTTGATGTCAGAGATCAGTAACCTTCATACTTACACTGTGCTCAATAAATTTCAAGATAAGTTAATGCATGCTTTTATGTTTCGTATATATAGAGATAACTATTTTTTAAAGAAGTATCAATCTTTGTGCACAAAATTTTATAAAACAGGTCTGTCGTTCTCCAACAGTGACACCACCTTACTAAAATGAAGATTTTTATAGGCGCTCTATTTCTTATATTGTTGCTTTTCTTTGATTTCATTCGTAAGTATAAAATAATAACAAAAATAACATTTTTTCAAAATGCGGTCAATATGCAATGATTATGATCTAAATTTTGTAAAACAATTTGCGATTCGAATGTTTCATTCTAAAAACTTTTAATTTATAATTTTTCGAACTTTAATGTTTTCAATTTAGAAGAACTATTATTTTAGGGCTCTTTAATTTCGAACTTTTTGCATAAAATAGTATATTATTTACCAAGGCGAAGAAGAGTACTGAACATTGATATTCACCGAAAAAGTGCGGCTTCTCACCCTTGATACATAGGATATTTTTCAAACAAGTGCATGATTTCAGACTTTTTTGTAATATATGCAAGTGAATATTGACAAGAGTGAGTAAATGAGTGGAAAAGGCGAGTTTATTTTTACATCTTTGTGGAAAGAGATGCAAAGAATGCAGTTTACAGACTTTTATTAGGGTTACTCATTTTTGTTATTGATAATTTTCAGTAGTCTGCTTTCTGGATACTTTATGTTTGATTGATATTTAAGCGTTCTCTAAGTACCATAGGATGCAGGCAACATGTGCACAGGTGCCTAAAGTCCTGGCTCCTAATTGACAGGTATATGTAGTAACTACTGATTATATTGTCCTCTTCTACTTCTTCTTCATCGTGTACAAGGTATGAAAAGAAGACTTGATGCGTCTTTTTGCGGTGAAATTGAGAATATCTTTTTAATCTTATCAGCCCTGGGACGTCCATGTCCGTAACAACTTCAATTTGACGTATCCAAATGACAAGGTGCCATCTCACTAACCAAATAAAAAGGTTCCCGACTTCAGAGGGCGTTGGTGTACCCAATACTATTTATATGGGATTCTTAAGCTTCTATCTTTCGCCACCCGAGATGGCGTCCATTGAGTGATTCCAACGCGTTCTAGCCATGGCACAGAATCCCTATATACTCTATCAATCAAGCTAATATCTCCGTTTTAAAACTACCTCCTCATAGCATTAGCCTTCCTCTCTTACTCTCTTTCCAAAATCGCTGCATCTTTCTTGTGATCGTCCGAAAAGTATGATTCCAATACAGACAATGAAAATGCACTTGGAGCAACAATCCTGGTAAGTTTTACCAAATGTCGATGTTTGTACTAAGACGACGAGTATTTTACAATGCAAAAATTGCTCGTTTTCAGTGTGTATAAATAGGTACAATCCACTGCACTGCCGTCTAAACTAAAAAGATACATAAGTGTCATTTTTATGGAAAATGAGTTTTTGGTATTGTTGGATTCTTAAGAGAAAGCTGCATCTAACTGTCTTAAGAAAATCTATTAATTATTAACAATTTTGCAAAAAACGATTGTTTATAAATGGGGAAAGTAAAAAAAGTTGGAAAATACAACAGAAAAAGATACGCAAAGCATTTTACGTGTCCTAAAAGTTGTACAAGGAAGGCAATACGTCAACAGTATACACATGAAAAAGAACCTAAAGAACTTTCTGTCTTTTTTGCGTAGTGAGAGTGACAGAGTGCTGCGAGATTTGACAAACGAAAAAAATCGTTTGCTCTTACGTATCTTTTAGCATTGTGAATTAGCTCGGACTCTGGTCAGAAATCCACGGGAAATAAGTTCCGGCTAAATTCGGCTTCGACAAAGGCATCATCCGCAAGTTAATTTGTGTTCTTTTTGCCTTGTATTTTTGACTTTCCACGACTAGTAAAACATCGCAAGTACATTTTCCAAAATAAATTGTTTAAAAAATCAATTTTTTATTGCAAAATATGAAAAAGCACATTATTTTTATCCAAATAGCGTATCTTAATTATCCAAAATTGTATTCGATATTAATGTTCTTTAGGCAAGAAATTTTTCTCGATTTTCTCAGTTAGAGTCATATTCGACTTATGTATCTTTTCAGTTTGTATGGCAGTGCAGCAATTGCTTTCGGTGTCTACGGCTCTAGGCTATAGAGTTCATTTGCAAATTCCGTCAAATGATTTTCGATGTATACTTGCCTTGGTATTACCTGAAATCGAACATTCTCATACGCCACTGCTTCTTTGTTAGTTGGCACACTTTTTTTCTAATATTTCTCTCAGTTTGTTGAACTTATAACGCAGTTTAGTAACACCAAGAAGAAAAATAGGTATGCCAAGGAAAAAACGTATGATTGTTGAATAATGAGTATTATCGTCTCAACTCATGTTTGTTGAATAAGTGACATTTGTCTTTCAGGTTATTTTCCCGTTCAAATGAAGTGAAAGATGATTTCTACGGCTATTTTCACTTACTAGGCTTTTCCATTAAACAGCAGAGCAGCAGATTTTACTTAACCTAATTACTGGGCCTTACCACCCATTTCTTCAGCGATCTGATGACTTAAACAATAAATGCAGATTATGTACTCTATATTATCATCTTATTATGTACTCTATCATCCATACATTAAGTGTCTCACTCACTCACTGACTCGAGCACTCACCTCATTATTTTTACATTTTACATGACTTACTTAATCATTTGCTCTCTTCATCTCTGTTACTCAGTCACTCAACCAGTCAGTCACTCAATGATTAAATCACGCAGACTTGCAACTCGCCCCTACCTCCCATTTTTGCACACTTATGTCCATATACGTAAGATATGCATTATGTTTATCTCCCTTATTATGCGTGGTGTATATACTCAAACTGTTTACATTCAAATTTTTATGAACTCTAGCGTCAAAACGGCGCATATGATTAAGTTCTGGCCTTGATATATTTTGTTCGGTCTGAAAAGATTTGCAAATAGCAAAAATTAAGCCATTTTTATTGAGAGCCATTTTCATTGAGAGCCATTTTCAATTTATATAGTACGGGTTCTTTTGAATTTTTTTTAATTTATAGTTTTATAAGTAACCAAAAATGTTGAAAAAATTTCAGAAATTTTCCAAGTTTCATCAATTACACAGCTACACAAAAAAGTGTGCGGATCTGGTAACAAGACACACGTATTCCTATGGATTTTGGGGCGCTGAATTCAAATTCGGCATCAAAAATCACCCATCACGTCATGGTTGAGCCATAACCTCAAAAAATGAAGAAAAATCATGCACTGAGGCAAATAAATTTCAAAATAATGCCAGTGATGCAAATTTTCACTTCAAAAACATGTCGACAACTGTGAAGGATCAACCCTTGTCTGATATCAACATATTTAACATTACTTTACCCAACAGAACCTGACCTCACCTAACCTGAATTAACAGAAATTTATTTAACTACACGTAAAGCTCTGGAAGCATATTTTCCCAGTAGCAAATGTGTGCTACATCGAATGGGTCAACTCGAACCTAACCTAAAATAAATCTAACCTAGCCTAACCTAACCTAACCTAACCTCACGAAACTCAATTAAACTGATTGTGTTGTCCCGTTGTGTTTGCGGTACCGTTTGAATTAGCTTGGGCTTAACCTGCAAAGAGGTCAAACCTATCCTAACCTAAAAAAACCTAACTTAACTTTACGTAACACAATTAAACTCATTGTGTTGTCCCGTTGTGTTTGCGGTACCGTTTCATTCAGCTTCGGCTTAACCTACATAGAGGTTTAAACTATCCTAACCTAACAAAACCTGACTTAACCTAACCTAGCCGAATGAAATTCAACCACACGTGTAGCTATGTAAGCGTACGGTTGTCCGTCTTAAATGTGTGCTATATTTAATAGGTTAACTCGATCTTAACCCACAAATGAATCTAACTCAACAGAACCTAACGAAAGTTTGCTTAACGCAACACAACTTAACTTAAGTGTTCCCGTTTTAACACAATAAAATTCATTTAATTGTACTACAGGTGATTAAAAAGTTAGACGCACATTACTCATTTGAAGAAACTTAGAACTACAAGTAGAATTGACCCCATTTCAATTAACCTGACAATGTTTGTATCAATTAAAATGTAGAACTGTAACTTAAACATGCAAATGAATAAGAGTTTTATTCAAAATTTTTTTCTCTCTGCTTTTCTTAAACTTAAGGGATATATTTATTCTATCTTTCGTGTTTACATTTTATCTTGCTTTTTATCGTAATTAAATTAATTTATAGACCTACTTCAGTCTATTTTCTGCCTTCTTTCTGTTTTCTATTTTCAGTCTATTTTCTACCCAATCAGTTTAGTTGTGTTTCGTGAGGTTAGGTTACGTTAGACTAGGTTAGATTTATTTCTAGGTTAGGCTCGAGTTGACCCATTCGGTGAAGCACACATTTGCTACTGGGAAAATATGCTTCCAGAGCTTTACGTGTAGTTCAATAGATTTATGTTAATTCAGGTTAGGTGAGGTCAGGTTCTGTTGGGTAAAGTTATGTTAAATAAGTTGATATCAGGCAAGGGTTGATCCATCACAGTTGTCGACATGTTTTTGAAGTGAAAATTTGCATCACTGGCATTATTTTGAAATTTATTTGAATTCAACGCCCCAAAATTCATAGGAATACGTGTATCTTGTCACCAGATCCGCACACTTTTTTTGTGTGGGTGTGTTATTGACAGAAAAGTGTTCAAGGAACAATCACGAGAAAAGTATTCTGTGCAACAAATCTGTGAAGCTCTGACCTTTTTTTTAGGCATTTATTTTCTGTCAGGTCGGGCATTTATAAATTTTGGTTAGGAAATACCCTAGTTAGCACGTTAACATTCGAAAGAATTGACAGATTGGATTTTCCTTTAGTACACTCTTTAAGTATCTTAAAATGAAGGTCAAGTTCGTTAGCCAGCCATTTTGGATAAAACTTCAAAAAGTTGGTACATTTTTTATATTTTTGACACCACTTTTTTCAAATTCAAACATTCTCTGTATGGTTATTCATAGTATCCAAAAAGTCAAACAATTTATCCTGCAGACTTTTTTCAAAACATCAAAAATTACCAGAGTTATAGCATTTACAAAATTTCAAAAAACACACGAAAATGAACATTTTAAGCCAAATAACGCACAATATGAAAAAAGTAAAGAATAGAAAAATGTTGCATTTTGAATTCCCTACAAGATTATTATAACAACTTTTTGAATTTTCTTGAAAAATACACAATTTAAATTTTGACAGCATACATAATAATGAAAAATCCAAAAATTACATTTTTGGGCCGAACTATGTAAAATACGGTGAAAGATGAAAACACAAAAATTGTGCACTTGAAAAAGATCTACAAATTTGTTATCTAATGACTTTCTTCATCAAATTAAAAATTATTAGGGTTATAGCATTTACAAAATTCCAAAAAACACACGAAAATAAACCTTTTAAGCCAATTAACGGACGATATAATAACCTTAGTTTTGACCTTGGCCATGACCTTCATGGTTATTTCAAGGCCACCTTTGTTTTTTTAGCTGGAATGGGCCATTTTTGACATTAGCTATCACAAGAGCGGAAAATTTCACGTTAAAAAGTGTAGTCAGGTCATAGGTAAGGTGTGACCTTGGTAAACGTATCAAGGTCATTCAAACATCAAAATGTTCTAAAAATTTGGAATGGTGATAGTAGTGCATGGAATTTGGAATTGGGCCGATGTCACAAAGGATCGTTTGAATTAAAAGAACAAAGGTAACCTTGAGATGACCTTGATGGTCACGGTCAAAGTCACTCGATAGTCGATTTGTACAAATAAGCAATTAAAGAAGTGAGGTAAGAGAAGATTTTCCACACGCTAACTTCCGAAAAATATTCAGACCTTAGTGAAGTTTGAAAGACCATGATATGACCATCATGGTCACACCTGACCTATGACCTGACTACACTGTTTGAAGTAAAATTTTCCGTTTTTTCAATTTCCGATGTCAAACAGAGTTGTTTCAATTAAAAAACAAAGAGTGACCTTATTATGACCTTGATGGTCATGGACAAGGTCACTGGATGTTCATCATTTACTGTACATTGTTTAAGTGAGTAAGTAGGGTAAGAGGCTGATTTTCACAGGCTAGATTGAGAAAAAATTTTCAGACCATATCGAAGTTTCAATAACCTTGATACGCCCATCAAGGCCACACCTTACTTCCAAAAAAATTGTACCTAAGGATTTATTTAGCCCTAGAAATATATACCTAAAAGTGGGCCGGGAAAGTGAAAATGAGATCATATGAACTCCCATCTAACATAACGCTGCTCAAGGTTGGTGACCTCAGCAAAAAACACTAACCAGCTATTACTCTGGGTTGGAAAAAATCCCCCCCCCCCCACCCCAACCCCTCATTAATCAAAGATTCGTTGGTCACTGAGGTTAGGGATATAATTTAGAAGTTTAAAAAAGTAAGGTTGATGTGTAGACCGTATGTGTAACGTTTAAATCATAAAAATAAAATTGGAAATGAGCAAATTCAGTTTTTGAAAAACCAGCAGAAGTTACAATAAAATATTTATTAACAAAAATATTTTTAAGAATGCACATTTTTTTAAACGAGACGATGAAACTACATCTGTTTTAATATCAATGCATGTTATGAATTGTAATAATATACATTTATCGAAATGATATACAATTTGAGGGACAAATTCAAGTCTGAAGCACGATATACGTGATGAGAATCTGTTCGTTAAAGTCGAAGTTGAGAGTCTCCCAGCTGTGCCCAATTGTGCACCTCTTAAATAATACGAACATATTTTAAAATTGCAAGCCCACGCCCACAGATGGGATATTCCTAAATGTCCTCGTGCACAGTTGTGCACAACTGGGAGACTCCCAACTGTGCACGTCGAAATTTATACGTGCACAGATGCTACCCTAGACCAGCGATTCCCAAACTTTTTATGCACTTTCTGGGGAGCGGCAGGGGCCCCACCCTCAATTTTTTTTCACAATACTGAAACCCAAGTGAGACACTGGACGCTAGTCGTTCGTGCTCGGTTGCTTGCTTCGCTGACCTTTTCGTTGTTAGAGAATTAGAGCCGG
>NC_046660.1:108228622-108232626 GCF_010883055.1 Belonocnema kinseyi | reverse complement strand
AAAGTCGAGGAAAGTAGCCTTCTGCTCGCAGCGGGGAGCCTGCCTAGCTGCCCGGCCCGGGGTGGCATCCCCCTGCCGGCGGCAGCCTCATCGGCCGGCGGCCTAGACAAAGTGCGCGTGCACTGATGAGAAGCTCCCAACTGTACATGTCAAAATGTAGACGCGCACAGGTGAGCTGTGCACAATTGTGCTTGAAAACAATAACGTGCACAGTTGTACCAGTGGCCAACGACGTCGACAGATAGATTCGTGCACAGTCGCCAAAGCTCGATTTGATCCGTCCATTTTTTTAGTGTTACCGTGTTTACGGATGGACGGCCAGACAGGCAGAAGCCATCGCCAAAACTTAATTTTCGGCTTCAGAAGATCTCAAGACGTGGAGATCCGTTGCAAAACTATGGTTTCAAATTTCGCACACTTCTAATTTCGATAGGGTGCGTAGTTTTTTTTCGTAAAAAACAACATTAAAAATAATTAAATTAAATTTTTGAAGAAACGACACACGGTACAAACAAAATATTATAAAAACAAAAGTTTTTCATTCAAAATGAGCTAAGGTAAACCGACCATTTCTGGGACAACGTGAAAAAAATGTCCAATACTGAGACAATAATAAACATCGTTGAGTATCTTTTATATTCCAACATAAATGATAAAAGTAAAAAGGTTCTATTATTTTTGAAGTTCTTTTAAACTTGATATCACTAATTACTTTTGTCCTCATAAGTTATACATTTAGTCAAAAATAATTTAAAACATTCCTCAAAATGTGTGAATGAACTGTTACAAAATTTGTCATTTTTTACATTCTCATCAAGAGAAGGTATTAGATTTGTGTAAAATTTGACCCCCTCCCTACCACCCCCCGTTTTTGTCAAATGTCCACGTGTTGAGACCCCCTGAATCCAAACAACAGGTTTTTACGAATTTTCTGTCTGTTTGTGCTCTGTGTGGCTGTGTTTCTGTAGCTGCGTATTTCTCTGTGTCTGCTCATGTGTCTGTGTGTCTGTAGATTTTTAGATTGTTAGCACGATAACTTTCAAAAGAGTTAACAGATTGGATCGGCCTTTGTTATACTCTTTTAGTGTCCTAAAATAAAGATCAAGTTCGTTAGCCAGCCATTTTGGACAAGAATTTAAAAAGTGAGCACATAACTTTACAGCATTGTATTAATGAAATTTCCTACACTAAAAGAAAATGTAATCTATTTGTACATTTTGAATACGTTTAAGAATAAAATTCATAACTTTATTACCGATTTTATTTGGTAACTTATGAATATTTTAATATCCTGTATGTGGACCAATTTTTGGCGAAGTTGCCTAAACCGGGACAAGCTGTCGCTGACTGTCTTGGTTTCGGACATTTGAACGTGAGTTGCGAAATTGCATTTCCATTACTGAGACGGTCACTTTCGCCGTATTTTTAATTAAATACCGCAGTATCATTTTAGTGATAAATTAAAAGTATTGTTTATAGGATACAACCTTAGCGTTTAATTGATTATTTATGCTAAACAAGTTGTTCAAAGTATTTTATTGAAACCTCCAATTCTAACCTCAAAGTTTTCTAACTGCTTAGATAAGTAATGTAATATAGTATCTAATAAATTTAATTTTTCAACAAAAATTAGTAAGTATATATTGAAATTCAATATTATAGATTTGTATGAAATATTTAAAAGATTAATATTATCGATTTCCTTTTTAAGATAAATTAAGTAAATTAATTTTTCTGTTAAAAATTTATATTTTAAAATTAAAAATATAACTGTTTTGACGAAAACTCATCTTTTTTACTTGAAAATTCAACAGTTTGAAGAAAATTTTTTATTTCTTGACCCAAAAAATGTTTTTTCAAAAACATTTGACCTATTTTCTTGAAAATCGTGTTTTGGTCCGATAACGTATCTTTTTAATTATAAATTTCATCTTTCTTGAGCTAGAATGCAACTGTGGTTAAAAATTAATCTGTTTAGGTTAAGGCTTCAGCAGTTTAAACAAACTACCAGTAAAGACCCCATTGGGTCCCCATTCGGCTCATTTTAAAAAGACTCGAAAAAACAGCAAAATCAACTTTTAAATCGTTGAAATTCGGCTTTTACGTTAAAATTTCGTATAGAAGGTCATGGAATAATCGCAATAATTTGTTTTGCAATGGTAAAAAGTTAAAAAAAATTGTAAGACGTATAACGCCTGTTGACTGCGTTTGAAGTGTAGCAGTCAAGAGGCGTTATACGTATTATATTATTTTAAATTTTTACTGTTGAAAAAAAACTGTTGTGATTATTCCCTAACTTTCTATAGGGAATTTCAACGTAGAATCCGAATTTCAATAATTTGAATGTTGATTTTGTTGTTTTTTCGAGTTTTTAAAAAAGGAGCCAAATGGGGACCCAATGGGGTCTTTACGAGTACTTTGTAGAGGCTCCACTCAGTTCCTTCGGTTCATTTTTTTTTCAATAAATAAGGTTTTTGATTAAAAAAGAAAAATATTTTAATGAAAATCATGAATGTTCTACCTGAATAATATCATTTTTAACAAAACAGTTTCATTTTCTCAAAGAAAAATGTAATTTATAATTGAAATGACAAATTTTCCAACCAAAAAAACGAACTTTCAACCAAAAAATAATTTAAATTGTTTCAAAAAATTTTTCAATTTATATATTAACTTAAATTAAGATGAATTCTAATACAAAAATTATTGCCAAACAGTTTAATTTCCAAGTAAATCGTTAATATTAGTCTATAATATTAAATTTCAATGCATACTTACTAATTTTATTAAAAAATTAAATTTATGTTATCATTAAATTACTTGCCCAAGCAGTTGGCAAAATTTAAGGTTAGAATAAGAGGTTTCAATAAACTACTTTAAGGTCTAGTGATGAGTGGGTCAAGTGACCAGATTCCTACCTTACCGCCACTTTTTTTATTTCCCAACTAATATTCACACGAAACGCCACATTGAGTTGAAAATTAGGGATATTAAACAAGAAGTACAAAGAATGGGGGGTTTGATCCTAAATTTGTATAATTATGAAAAAAGTTTTTAGTTGTAAATAATTTTTTTTTGCTTTTTTTTTATAATTATTAAATTTTAGGACCAGACCCACCTTTCTTAGTGCTTCTTATTTATTATCCCAAATTTTCAACTCGATGTGGCACTTCGTGTAAAAATAAGTTGGGAGATAAGAAAGGTAGCGGTAAAGTAGGAATCTGGTCACGTGACCCACTCGTCACATGGCCTTAAACAACTTTTTTAGAATAAATAATTAAACGGTAATCAAAATCCATTTTTCATTTTTAATGTATTCTGTAATAAATTATAAGTAAATTGTACCATTTTATTTTAATAAACTCCATTGGATTTTCCTTGTCCCAGTATTGGCTTCTTTGGTGTCCCACTTAAGGATATGTACCAAAATTCGTATCAAATAATGTCTGAGCCATTTATTGTAACGGGTTTTCTACCAAAAATTCCAACTCCCCATTTAGAAATTGTGTTTATGTGTGTTAGCTTTTCCTAATTGTTTCAGTAATGGTCAGTTTACCTTACAATTTGAGGAAAAACGACACAAGAGAAGAAAAATATTGAAAAGACAATAGTTTTTTACCCAATAAATATTTCTAAAATTATTATAAACTCTTGTTATAAACATATATTTAAACTAAAAAAAATCAAATTTTTGGAAAATGGACACAGCCCGAGTAAAACTGCTTTGACTTGAGTTCGACTTGAATTGCCCCCAATCAAGACATGCTGAAGTCGAAAACTTCGGCTTGAGCATGTTTCAGTTTTTAGATGCAGCTAGACTTCCATTTATATCTAGGAGACAAGTTTCTATGTCTTGAAAACATAAATTTATCTCTTGAGTCGAATTTTTATGACTCCAACACGAGCGGGTTATAACTTAAAGTACATACCTGTCCTAACAAAAAGGATTATCCTTAATATCATAAAAGTTAATCTTTATATTGATTAAACAATCTTGTATATTT
>NC_046660.1:108214166-108228522 GCF_010883055.1 Belonocnema kinseyi | reverse complement strand
TATTTACGGATTTTCATTTGTATTATACTTGTTTGACTATGATACCGAAAATGTTGTTTGTTTTTACGCATTTCTAACGGCTTAGGAGATCCTTCTAGAAAATTACAATTTTTATTTTTTTGCAGAACATTTTTAAGGGTTATACTCATTTAGATCCACAGATTATGAATTTTCAAATAAAAAATTACTCTTATTGAGACAATTAAACGTGATCTTAGCCAAGACAAGGCTCGGCTCAGATTTGAGACGCAGCTAGACATCGATGTCTTGGAGACGAACTCAAGAGATAAGAAAGTCGAACTCAAGTCGAGGAATTTTTACTCGGGAAGCTATAATAACATTTTATCTAACCAAATTTGCGTCTACCCTACTGAAAGTTTTTCCTATATAGATTCCTCTATAGAAATCTACATTTGAACCTATATGTTTCACCTATAGGTGCTACCTATAGGAAATGACACAGGATCCTATAGAGGATCCTATATAGGTTCTCGTATAGGATCCTGTATATTTTTCTGCATGGGACCATATCCAGACGCGCAGTATTATTCTACCCAGGCAGAAATATTATAGGGTAATGGGGGGCAGCGCCAACCAGTGTGACAAAGGTGATTTTCCTTATAGCAGGGCTATTATTTAACAATTTTAGTTCTACTTTGCATCAAATAAATTTATTTTATCAGAGAGATAGTGTTACTTACTTAAATCTTAAAAATTGACGTTGCAAAAGAAAAATTATACAGAAAACAGTTTTTACCACGAAAAAATGGAAGTTTCGCTGAAAGAAATATAAAGTTTTCAACTTTAATGACAATACTTACAGTATAAAAACTTGATACCTTGACAGATAAAACAATATCACACAATCTAATTATATTAATCAGACGTAATTCAAGTCCAAACTATATTAAATCTCATAAATAAGTGAGGCCTTGCCAGGGGGGCAGGCCCGACGAAAATAATATTAACAAGTGCTTAGGTGATACACGACGTCACAATTTTCGTCGATAAATGATCGGCAATGTAGAACAGCAACTTATCTTGTGGGCTACATGGAAGAAACTATTAAATATTATTATTATCAATCCGGTCGGTATGCAGTTGTCTTGTATTGGTACAGTAGAAATATTGCGTTAATTCCGTTTCCAGCAAAATGTCAACGAATAAGAGGTTATATTACAGCTATCTCTATTTTTATTCAAAATAACTTATTCTTCTTGTTAAATATCTTCAAAGGTAATTTTTCCAGTACATAAAATACCACAGAAGAAAACCATCACATTTTCTGATCGTTAAATGTTTTTATTTTCATAAAAAGCTGCAGTCGGCTTTGCCTTCAGGTGAGGGGCAAAGCCGATGAAATACAGCAAGTCAGATATAATTAAATTACCAAATTATTGTCTTTTCAATGTGATTAATACATATAGAAATATGAAATAAAATAATGTAGAACTCGAAATGAGAAAAAATGGATCAATTCAACATCTCATTAACTTTAAAAAAATCATTGACTGTTAACTGGTTGGCGCTGCCCCCCTTTACCCTATATAGTTTATATATAGTGTGAAGTATTATATATAATATTCATTTGTTTTATACATTTTTTGTATAAAACAAATGATTATTATATATAAAACTTCACACTATATATAAACTATATATAACTTTTCCGTCTGGGTATGGCACCTATGGTTGCGCAGAAGTTTTTTTGGCTCTCCAGGAGCACCTAGAGACATACGTATCATTAGGTACCATGCGGTACCATTCATTAGGTACCATTAGTTAGGTACCATTAGTTAGATACCATTAGTAAGCTACCATTAGTTAGGTACCATAAGTTAGGTACCATTAGTTAGGTTCCATTAGTTAGGTACCATTAGGTACCTTTTTAGGGAGTGTCCTATACATGCACCTATATAGGATCCTATTTCATTTCTTATAGGTGGCACCTATCGGAAAAACATTTAGGATCCTATGTAGGATCCTACATAGTAACCTATTTAGGAATTTTCAGTAGGGATCAATTATATCTGCAAATTTTCTTAGAACCACCTTACGGTAAGACGTGTATTGTTTGTATAAATCATTCAAGAGAACATTGAAAATAAACAAATTAATTATATGCAAAAACAGTACAACTTACAATAAAATATTTAGTAACAATTTTCACATTCTCATTCATGAGAGTGTAATGTAATCGTCCAAATTTTCGATCTCCGCTTTTTAACGAATCTTGACGTTTCGGCACTCACAGAGTCCGAAAATGATAGAATTTTGTCGGTGTCTGTCTGTATATCTGTATGTTTGGTTACCTGCATTTGGTGGCCACGTTATAATTTGAAGGATTTGTCTAATCGACTTGGCCTTTGATACACTTCTTAAGGATCTCAAAATGAAGGTTAAGTTCGTTAACTAGATATTCCCAACACAAATTAAAAAATTTGGGCATTTTAAAAATGTGAGCATTTTTCCAATTTTACAAATTTTCTGAAAGTTTCTTATAGATAGGTATTAGTCTTGCAAATTATCCAAATGACATTTTCAATTTTGATGAAAATTAGTAAAGTTATATACTTTTGAAACTGTTGCAAATGTTCAGAAAAATAGAACAAAATATTTTTCTGATAGATTAGGAAATTTCATTTAAATAGTTCACTAGATCCCAAATATATTCAGAAACTATCCGAGTCAAATTTTTTGATCGAACCAAAATTAAAAATATTCCCGCTGCGCGAGAACATTCTCCTTACACGTTGGTCGAGTGGCGCATCAGCCCGAGTTTAAGCGCGCTGGTGGCGCGCAGGTACACTCTCACGCTTCGCGCTAGTTTTCGTACGCTTATTGCGTATACTTTAACTACGTTTTTTTAAATATCATAAATATTATAACTTAGATCGTAAAGTGTGATTTAAACTTTTAAGGAATTACAACCATAAATTGGGCCTGTATTTTTTTTCCATTTGTTTTTAAAGAAGGTTCTCAAAGCACCTACGGCTCTAACGATTACATTCTCATTACGACACATGCGGAATGGTGCACATTGGGACGGAATGTTTAAGATAACCTGAAAGTCACGAATCTTAACGAAATCAAACAAAATTTAGCCAGAAATGTTGGTAAATGAATGTCAAAGAGACTCACAGAGCCAAAATTTTAAAATAATTTGTTTAAACAAATATCTCACATCAATTTTGTTTACAAAACTAATGGCAAACTGGAAATTAGCACACGAAAAAAACCCTTTAGTTAACATAAGTTGTATTTGTATTATTATTCATTTTCTTATATACGTTAAAAGCTTTATTAAGATATAATATAGATTATGTTACATTAATTATTTAGTCATATGGTTGTAACAAATTGTATTTTAAATATAAAATATACTGCGTCGGACATATTTTTGTCCAGTAGAATTAGAGTTTAGAATTTTTTTTGCAAAAAATTAGAATTAGCAATAGTTTATTTAAACACATTGTTTAAACAAATTTATTTTGCAAAACTAAGGTAAAAGTTAAAATCAGCTATGCCTCAAACTCCTTAAATTCTATATAGTTTATCTAGTTCATGACCCGAAATCTAATATTCACGAAAGGGCTATAGAATAAAGTTAAAAAAACTTGCTTTCGCATATATTTGGTTTTTAAAAAATGATTAAACAAATACTTTTTAAAATAATTGTTAAATCTTGTCTGATTAACAAATTTAATAAGAAAAGGTTTGAAATAAATATATATATATATTATATCTAGTAGAAATTTTGATTTATATTTTTTAAACTATTAAAAAAATTGTTTTCCTTTTTTTAATTCTCAAAATGTTAAGCATAAAACTTTTTTAATTTTTTCGATATTAAAAATGCCATTAGGATAATTTGCAAGTCTTTTTGTCGTGTACGAGAAAATTTGACAAAAATGTCTAAAAGTCATAAAACAATTTATTTAAAATTTAAAAAAAGCTCTAGATTTTTAAATTTTCGTCTAATCTGATTAGAAAAGAAGGGGGAAGAAATACAGAATAGACTGGAATATGGGAGGGAGTAAAGTTAGAAAAAGTAAAGGAATTTAAATATTTGGGATATACCGTGCGAAACGAATGAAGATCATAGAGCTCATATAAGAGAAAAGATA
The DNA here is from genome assembly GCF_010883055.1 of Belonocnema kinseyi. Taxonomy (NCBI): domain Eukaryota; kingdom Metazoa; phylum Arthropoda; class Insecta; order Hymenoptera; family Cynipidae; genus Belonocnema; species Belonocnema kinseyi. The sequence goes on along the minus strand of NC_046660.1, from coordinate 108,224,395 downwards.
AAAAAGCAGCAGGAATAATGAAACCGGTATGGGGAATAGGGAAAAGAAGGTTCAAGGAATATTGGAGAAGGAGAATGTTGTTATTTGATTGAGTTTACAAGAAAGGTATATAAGTTTGACGCTAAAGGTAGACTGGAGGAAACTGGGATATATGGTCAGAGAAGAACCGCAAAGGGATAAATCGAGTACTAGAGCGGATAAGAGGACATGGCAATTTGAGATGAAGTGAAGGGAGGGAAATGGAGCGGCGTTAGCGAAAAAGTGTTTGAAGGAAGTAGACAAAAGGAGAGATTGGGAAAAGGGGTAATGTGAAGATGCTATGGGAGGATAGATTGGGGGATGAGTGGATGAAGGGGTTTGGAGAGGGTTAGAGGGGCTTATGAGAAAGAATGAAAGTGGAAAATGGCAAAATGAAAATGAGATAGAAGAGAAGTGAAAGTGAAGAAAAAAGGAAACGGTAGTCGCCTAGAATAGAAACGTCAAAATTTTTAAGCATTTATTAATGTGTATTCCCTGGTGGACCAGGCAATGGCAGAGTTATTGGCAAAATAAGAGAGACAGACTATGAGCTAGCGGGATAAGCTATCTCTTTCGCGCAGCAACCTGATTGGCTGTTTACCGCTTCCCTCTAAATGAAGTTTAGATAGTTTACATGTATGCGCAAGTTAAGAGTTATTTATGGAGCAAAATTGACAAGACAGACTAATCATGTTGATGTGCGAGAGGGATAGCTTATCCCCCAGCCCCAGTCAGTGGTAGCAGAATGCAGATATCTCTGGCTTGCGCATTAATTATTCCTATGTATTTTTAGATTAGGTAAGGCCATGTGTCAATTAATAAATACACAAGAATCACTACTGCGCATGCTAGAGATATCCGCGTTTGCTCAGAATATAACTTTTTATCTTGAATAATTCGTACCTTAATAAGAATACATAGTAGAGCACAGGCATGTTAATATTACTAGAAAAGTAGAGCATATGGATGCTAAATTCCCCAAGCATGAAGTTGTTCGATATTTAAGATGAAAAGGTATTTCTATACCCGGAATAACAGCATTCTCAGATTTGGATAAATTAAAAAAAAAACATTAAGAGAATATTCACATTCAATTTGATCAAAATAAAAACTATTTGATCAAATTTTCTATTACTAGAAATAATTATAGAAAGTTTCAAATATTTTTCAAAGCATCACTTTATTATTAAAGTTAAATATTATGATACTATTTTAACATTATTATTATTATTTATAATGATAAGTTTAATTTCATTAATGAAAAAAATACTTATTTAAATTAGAAACAAAAAATACAAAAACTGAATCTACAATTATTTATGGGCTATAGAACTACACACTTTAAATAATCTTTTATTTTTTGTCGATATGTAAATTTTTACTCAATTCTCGTATTGTTTCTTTCGTAATTATTTAAATGGAAATAACAGAACCTCGATTTGAACTTCGCGCCAATAAAATACGCAAATTTATATTTATAACTCGAGCATTAAGGGTGTAGTCTAGTTGGTCAATTTCGAAAAAATTATTTTTTTACATTTTTCAAATGCATATGTATCTAAGAATATCGTATTTAATTTTTATGAAGATCTGAGCACTATAAGTGTACGAGGTGTGTTAAAAAAATAAGGTGACTTTATGATTTTCTCAAAAAATATTAATTTAATCCTCAATATTTATGTTGTCCCCTTCAAAGTGATTCCCCTCAGATATAATACACTTGTGCCAACGCTTTTTCCAATCATCGAAGCACTTCTGATAATCATTTTGTGGTATAGCCTTGAGTTCTTTCAGCGATGCAGTTTTTATCTCCTCAATCGTTGAAAATCGATGTCCTTTCATGGGTCTCTTCAGTTTTGGGAAAAGAAAAAAGTCACTGGGGGCCAAATCCGGTGAATATGGAGGCTGAGGCATGACTGTGGTGCTGTTTTTGGTCAGAAAATCTTTCACAAGCAACGATGAATGAGCAGGTACATTATCGTGATGCAAAAGCCATGAATTGTTTTTCAAAAGTTCCGGACGTGGGCTCATTCGTGGGCTTGTAAGCAGCTGATCTGTTCCCCTCATTTGAGGCGCCCAGGTCTTCTTGGCTCGATCTGGCTTCATATTGAGGGCGTTCACTCGCGTAGCCTTATGAAGCTTGCGAGCAATTTTTTCTATTACCGTTACGTGCTTTTTTCGGTCTTGGAGACTCAGGATGCTTCCACTGAGACGATTGGGCTTTAGTTTTGACGTCATAACCATATACCCACGATTCATCCCCAGTTATAATCCTTTTGAGAAAATCAGGATCATTATTGACTTCATTCAACATCTCCTGAGCGATGATCATGCGATGGATCTTTTGATCAAAATTAAGCAGTTTTGGAACAAATTTCGCTGACACTCGTCTCATGCCCAAAACGTCCGGAAAGACAGCATGGCATGAGCCAACCGATATGCCAACATCTTCAGCATCTTCTCTGATGGTAATTCGGCGATTTTTCAACACCATTTTTTCCACTGCTTGAACGTTTCCATCTGTTGTTGACGTGCTGGGACGTCCAGGGCGAGGTTCGTCTTCGACATCCTCTCGGCCTTCTTGGAATAGCTTGTAACACTTATACACATTTTTCCTACTCAGAATAGACTCACCGTATGCAACTGTCAACATTTCAAGAGTTTTAGAGCACTGGAATCCATTTTTCACACAAAATTTAATGCAAACTCTTTGCTCGATTTTTTTCGAAAAAAGAAAATCGCCAAGCACACCAAACCCTTCTAACCTTTTACGCCTCTACCAGAAAAATAACACGAGCTATATAGTCAAAACTGTGAACATATGGTCGTGACGAGTGTACAAATACAAGAAAACAAAAAATTTGAAACTTGGATGTACGTAGCCCGCGAAAATTGAAAAGTCACCTTACTTTTTGAAGACACCTCGTACTACCTAACCGCGCTATCTGAGCGCCCGACGCACTCGCCCGACCCATTGGCTCTAATCCCCTCTTCCGTGCCGTTTCTATTCATTCAAACAGCTGTTTCTATCAATTATACTATTCCCTGTAATCTATTGTAAATTTAATTTCTCTTGTACTAATTTATAAGCGTATACCTGTAAGTTAAAGCAAACTTTAAACGCGTTTTTCTGAAAACAACGTTTCGAAAAACTGGCCACACGATTTGTCCGGAACCAGTGGGCCGATCCTTCTGAAATATTGACCAAACATTCTACACATAAGTACTCACAAAATGACCTATTATTATGTGAAAATGGTGATTTTTACTATTTTTTTACAAACAACAGCACAATTTTTTAAATTATTTTGGTTTTTATTGATTAATATTAACAAAATTTTTTGAAACTTAATATCCATAAGTCATTTTGTAGCCACTCTCATATCAAATCTAAAGCACTTTGATTTTTTTGTTTTTGATAAGCAGTTGCTGAGGTATCATGTGACCAGCAGCCTGCCTCCAAATTATGGCGTTCCGTTTAAATACGGATTTTATATACAAAACTTGGAAAAAATTAATGAAAACATTTTTTGTTTTCTATTTCAAGATATTATTTATCATACTTATCAATTTTTATATCCATATCTTCCATAGCATGCATACAAAAGTTTCCTTAAAATAGCCTTTTTTTTTAGCTTACCAACTAGACTACACTCTTAAACCTTTTTTTCGGCAATAAATAATGCCTTGAAAAATGTACTAAACATTCTAATTTCAAAATAAGGTCAAAATTTGAAAACAGAAACATCTGACTTTTCGTAACCCATCTGATCGGTATTTCGTACCCTACATACGTGGTATGTCGTACCCCAAGTTCGAGAGATATCTGAATCCCTCCCGAGGTACAGTGATCACCATTATAATTATACCTGCAACAAAATATACCCCCAAGTTTTTACTGTGCATTCACACATTAACAATAAACTAATTTTTACGTGACTTCTTTTAATATTTTTAAGTTTGATTTAATAGTAGTTTGAATCTCCCTCGTATCTCGAACTTTCCTGAATTGTCTCGAATGAAAATATCCATAAAGAATGTATAAAAAAAGGTGGGATGAAAGAGCCACTTTATTCCTTGAATAAAAAGGTTTGAGCGTGCCACGGGCGCTCGATAATGTATTTATCTTACGCTACGCGTTCGATCTTTGTGCATAGACTTTTTAAAACTAAAGGTGAATGCATCGAAAACAGTAATTTGGTGATTGTGAATTCTCTTTTGTTAAAGGTCCTTCGACTTTAACGAATACACTCTCATCACGTATCTCGTGCTTCGCATCGAGTTTATCCCTGACATTTTATATCATTCCCATAAATGTATATTATTATAATTTATAGCTTACAATGGTAACTTACAGCGGGCTGGAGGGGGTGTCAAATTTTACACAAATATAATACGTTCTCTGGTGAGAATGTAAAAATTAATAATAATTTACCTTACCTTTTTGATAACATGTTACACTGGAACCCAGCGGCTATTCAACTACTGCACTTGGTGTCAAGTCAAGAACTGAGCTCGAGAGTTCAAAAAGGAATTTGGAATGGAAAAACCCAGATTCAAGACCGTTTAAAAATATTTTCAGGCCTGTGCTTATTCATCTTAACTGCACTATTCTTTCTTATGAATCACAAATACTTTATCAATTTTGTGTTAAATTTAACAGAAAAAATATTGTAAAAATAATTAAACGTATATGTTAATTAGAATGTATATTTTAATTAGTGGATATTTGCACCATCAATCCAAAATAGACCGAATTTGCCTGTCGAAAATAACTGTTCAAAATAACAGGACTCCGGGCCATGCAAATTAGCCCTAACCGGGCCAGATTTTTGGTCACGATTGCTTTTTATTCAAATGTTGTATTATTTTACCACAGTGTTCCCTTCTTGCTCGGCATCAATCTCACGAAGTGCTCTTTTACTTATCTCCACACTGTATTTTCGTTTTTTTCGCTTATATTTACGCATTATTTTACTAAAAAAACTGAACAAAAACATGAAGATAACGTGGCTCTTTCGCCCTACAGTATATAGTTGGTTATTTTCCCCCATAACATATTATATTAGATTTTGCCAAACCATTCTAAATTAGGTGCATGTCGATGGAAATAAATGAGCATTTCTTGTCCAGAACACTATTAGTTGTCGTTATAGCCAATTTTTTAACCAAAATGTGAAGCAAAACGATCAAACAAAAGTGGAGACAATTTTTTGGGAAAATGTCCTTTTTCTGAGAAGATGAATGATATGATAATTTTTACTTCCATTTATGCGCGCTATAGTGGCAGTCTTAAAAAGAATGTAGCGATTTGCCGAACCTCACTGTTCTCAAATGACAACGAATGGCTCTTTCGCCACGTCGCCCCTTCGTCCCGCTCTACTCTATTATTTAATTATTCAAAACTGTAACTTGATTAAAATCTATTTTCTTAGTATAAATAAATTTGGTCTTTTCTCCGTTGTCAGCTTCAGGTGTAACGACCAGGAGACCAATGACCAGGAGATCTAGGACCAGGGCCAAAAGAAATGATGTTCAGCCACCATCGAGAGTAACTCCAAGGAATGGTATAGCATGGAATTATGATATTAATAGGATTCCAGATGCTGATTATACTGTCAATGTTCTTGATCGAGAGTTAATGAGGCCACCATACGAAGCATCCCCGCCACAGCATGGAGCCCCACTACAGCAGGAAGCTCCACCATATCCTCCACCAGCAAAATGTTGCATTATTCTTTAAAAATCACACTAATCCGTACACTATAATCCTTTTTTCAAATTTACTACTTTTAGTTATGATATTAGCTGTTAGCGGAATTAAAAAATGTATTGCAATAAAAACTTTCAGTTTCATGGTATGTATAATTAATCTCTCCATTTTACGGCTTTAATCTCATATCTACATATTGACGTTAGGTGTCGTCGCCACAGTGCTATTCAGGAGAATTACTTAATGTGAGAGGCAGGGGTAGAACCGTGCTACAAAAAAGAAGAGCATGCACGGTATCGCACTGGAAGATACCCTTCTGGAAGATGACAATGTTGATTCGTGATTGTTTTCGTTATCGATTGTGATTGTTTTCGTCCTGATTTTTTTCGTTATTCACTAGTTTTTATAGTATCGGTGTGCTAATAGTAATAATAAATAGTAATAACATGACAATTAAATGTAGTTTTTTCCGGATGTCCTCGTATTGAGGACGTGCTGTGCTACTTTTTTTCGCAGTGCCTCTTTTTTTAACAAATCATCTTCATCTCATTGAGAAAGCAGCCTAGTTTCCAAGATGTAGTACCGAATGTTGAAACTGCTTGCGCAAAATAAAATCAGATGGCTCAAAACCTATTTACACGAAACAAGACTGAAGCAAAATCAATTAAAACAGGTGAGACCTCACGTGCTGAATCTGCAAATAGAAGACAACTATATAAGATGACAAGGAGCAATAAGAAAACCCATAATGCATCAGATACAACTGTTAATCCAAAACCCGAAAAGTCACCGCCAATCATTCTCAACAACCCAAACACTATTTATGAAACTATATTTCTGGCTTACAACAAAATAAAAATAATGACGAAGCATGTCATAATGAAAATAACAAGCACTCAACTTACTGTTTTTCCAAATGGAATGAAGGAACATCACTAAATCAAAAAATATCTCCTGGACAACAGCATACTTTTCGAAAAATGCACCATTCAGAGCAAAAAGGATAAAAAAAAACTAGTACTCAAAGGACTAAGATAAGCCAAAATGGACAAAATAATAGAGGACCTGAAGAAACTAAGCTACAAACCAAAAAAAGTTATAACTATGAAGGTGAAGCAAAATCCAAGATATCCACCTTATATAATTTACTATGGACCTGATACAATAGAAGAAAAGCTTAGAGAAATCTGAAATATTAAAATCCTATGCTGCACCAGGAAAAGATGCGAAGAATACCACAACCCAAGATTAGTTACTCAATGTTATAACTGCCAACAGTTCGGACATGGAACTAAGGAATGCCATACCAAACCCAAGTGCGTGAAATGCGGAGAGGACCATGCTTCCAAATATGTGAAAAAAAATGCTGGCACTAAATGTGCAAACTGTGGAGGTAACCATCGAGGGAACCATTCCAGCTTTTGTCGACTTTCCGAAACTTCCACTGGAAAGAAGGAACAATGAGCCAAGAATTCCCACACATCGAGAAATACAATCCAGCGAAGAACGATAAGTAAATCACACGGAAGATCGAAAAGGGAAACCAACTTGGAACACCATCAGAACTACAACTTCAAGAAGTGCTGCACAAAAGGACAAAAACATCAAGGACCATCAATCTTTCAAGAAATTTACAACCATATGGAAATGACTCACCTCACAATTCCACTTTACTGAACTATTAAGGTTAGTTTAAAGTCTTAAAAAAGACTTAGAAAATACTGAATGTGAAATAGATAAGGGAATTATTGTCTCCGAATACATGATCAAATTTGAAAATGCAACGTATAGATAGGTTGTCATTAGCTCATTGGAATGCTAATGACATTCTTAGAAAACAAAGGAAGATGAGGTACTTTCTCGAAAAATGCAAGCTAGAAGTTATGTTAATTAATTAAATGAAGCTCAAAGATAAACTCAACTCCCATACTCCAGGTTTTAAAACAATAAGAAAAGAAAGAAACGGCAAACACTGAAAAAAGCTTTGGTGACATTTACAATCAGCTAGTAATTATACGTGCAGTTTATTTCAAATTACAATATATAACCTTGTTAATTAACGGTACTGCAGTACTTACTTGCAATCTAATATGATTTCACTTCAGGTGACAATGTGAAAATAAAATCAAGGTTGTTCTATTTGCAGTCGACTGTGAAATTACTACGTCCGGTAATGGAAATTATTCGATCAACGTGGGACATAGTAAGTTTACGTAAGGTGATAAATTTACTTGGGGCGTTAAGTGTACGAAAGTCTATGTAAATTTTGACGACGTGTACTTTCGAAGACGTCCGAACGACCTTTTGCCATTTGATGCGCATTTTGTTTGTTGTTTTGTACGTCATATGGATTTTAACCTTTTTTTTTGTTGAGAATTTTTACAACTTGGAAATTTAGAAAGCGTTATTATATAAAAACTCTATTATATATAATACTATAAAATTATTTTTTCAATAACTACAAAGGATGTTTGAGTTTAACGGAACAGTTTAGGGAGACTAAACCACAAAATGTCATTTTGACTGTGTGTGTTGACTTACGATCCCTACGTAATTTCACCGTCGACGACGGGAAATTTCCGACCTGAATGTATTTCTTCATGGCGGACACAGGTTGAGAAGAAAAATATGTATTTTTACAGAATTCTGCTTATTTACTTAGTGCCATACCGATCAAATAATTTCCATCGTCGCAGGACGTAAATTTACATAAACTATGTGTACAGTGCAGCTGTAGGCGGCGGAGTAGCCATACTTATAAAACAAAACATAAATACTACAGAATTAGACTTTGACACTAAAACAATTGAAACTGTAGGAATCAAACTTGACAACAATTTAACAATAATATCAGGATATTCGCCTGGACAAAATGTAATTCAATCGGATCATGATAAACTCTTTAACACTAACAATAAATTTCTGACAATGAGGTACTTTAATACTAAACATAACAATTGAAACTATGAAAGAAACAAAAAAAAGGCAAATCCGTTTTTGACTATGCAAATAATAAACTCCTAAAATTATAGCTCCTGACAATCGCACTCTTTATCTATAAATGCACAATACAAAACCAAGTATCGTAGATACAGCAATATTAAAAAACATTAACGTTCAACTTGAAATTAACACACTTGACGAACTTGTCTCAGACCATCTTCCACTTTCAATAACCTTACATAACATTCCTTGCAAACGTGAACACAAAAATTGTCTTAACTATAAAAAATCAAACTGGGAAAAATTTAGAGAACATATTAACAATAACATAGCAATGACATAAAAAATAATATACATTCGCGTAGTAAATGAGGCAGTCACTAATATGTCTACAGTTATAAAGAAAGCCATCAAGCTATCAATACCGACTGTTAATTTTGATATTCAATCGGAACCACTAGCAGAAAATGTGACAATTAATTAATGAAAGGAACCAAATACGAAAACTTTTTCAAAGGACTAAAATTGATCACTTTAGGAAAATAAAAAATAACTTAAGTAACATGGTGAACGCGGAGACTAAAAAATGTTCAAACTCTTACCGGGATAATAAACTAAAATCTTAGAGCATGGGAACAATCTCCAAATTACACGGGCCACGCGCTTTAAATTACAGTAATTTAGAAAAAGTTAATGTACTGGCTTTTCCAAAAGCGGTAATGATAAGCTATATCCGCAAAACTATAGACGTATCTGCCTTTTACCTACTTTAGGAAAAATATTTGACATTGCAATTTTAAATAGAATCAAACAACACGAAACAAAAAATAAACTAACATGGCCTCTGGCACAGAGGTTAAATATATAAACTTACTGATTGAAAATAACATTGTATATTGTTAATATAACCGTTAGCTATTTAAACAAAAACAAAAATACAAATTTAGCTATTTTTTCCGATGATACAGCCATATATGCTTCTTCTTGGAAAAAATATGTGGCGGTAAAGTACCTGCAACAACACCTACATAAACTAGTTAGATACTACCATAGGTGGAAGATTAAAATTAATGTAAATAAAACTGAATTTATCAATTTTAGTAGAAAACGAAAAGAAAGAAGAGATGATGACCTGGTTATTAAAATAAATAATATACCGTTGAAACATCGAAAATGAACGAAGTACCTAGGGATCCCTGGCGGACCGAAGGAACCGAATGGAGCCTTTACAAAGTACCCATAAGACTCCATTGGGTCCTCATTCGGTTCTTTTTTAAAAAACTAGAAAAAACACCAAAATAAACTTTTCAATTGTTGAAATTCGGGTTTTACATTAAAATTCCCTATAGAAGGTCACGGAATGATCGCAATAGTTTTGTTTGCAACGGTAAAAAGTACCTGCCTGGTCCGGTGCTTCAAAAACGCACGTTCAAAAATTGCAATGCATTGAAAATAAACTTAAGAATACTGGACGTTAGCTTAAGAAACAAAATTATCTAATGGGATTTTTACATTCTCATCAAGAGAAGATATTAGATTTGTGTAACATTTCACG
>NC_046660.1:108203663-108214066 GCF_010883055.1 Belonocnema kinseyi | reverse complement strand
CGCTGGAAGCGGGTGCAATTTTTCAGATTAGCACCCGCTCCCGGCGAAATCCTGCGGTTGTCCTTATGACAAATTTTTAATTATACATATATATATATATAATATTGGAACATCTTAGCTAATATTAGTTTATGAAACTTAGGCGATTTCAACACTTTTCCTGTTATTGATGAGCACTGTGAACGTCAAATAGAAAAAATGGTCATTTTCTCGTCATATTTGTTTGTTTATTCGTAAAAAATTGAAAACCTAATTGCAAAATCAGGCTTGACCCTTTCCATGAACGGTCGAGCAGATGTTATGTAGTCAAGCACACACTTGTCGCTCTTAGTCCTGGATTTAAATCAGCCAAAGCTCTCGCCACGCCATAAACTGAGAAATTCATGATTCAGAGATTGAACTCCTCTAAGATATCCTCACGAAGGAGGCATCCTTTTCAGCCAGATCTTGGGATTTAAGAGAAACCTGCATGTCAGTGTAAAGAACTTCGGGATATAAAATTTCTTAATTTAACGTCTGGGAAACAACAAATTAGTATTGGTAAGGAAAAACCTTATAGATCGACTTCTTCCAGACTATATATTCGCCAATGTATAAATGACATTTCGGAATCAGACCGGTTCCCTCATCAGATTATCTTAGGTCATTACGTAGAAATTTATAAATTGAAATCGAAAAAATGTTGAGTTGTTAAGTCATTTAGTATTTAACAACTCAAAATTTGTTCGATTTTAATTTATACATTTCTACGTAATGACCTAAGATAATCTGATGAGAGAATCGGTCTGATTCCGAGATTACATTTATACATTGCCGAATAAATAATCTGGATAAAGTCGATCTATAAGGATTTTCTTTACTAATACTAATCTGCATGTTAATGTTATTCCTTTTCCTGAAATTACGATACTCTCCCAGAATGTGGTTTCTTTCCGCGGTTGGTCTTAATGTCGCTTCCTCATCTTCGACTGCAGCTTTTTCATGTAGTGATTAGGGAAGCGTTCTGCGCGCATATCCATTTTTCGAGAGGTAGGCAGCCTGATTTCGCAATTAATAATTTGAAAGGTGCTGCAGCTCTAGGTGCTACTGGCACCACCGAGTGTGCACATGCGCCATGAAGCCTTCGTGAACAGGGATAATACTGACATCGTAGCAGTCTAGCAAGACTTCTTTGAGTTGATTTATCCAATGAATGAAAGCGTTTAGTCATCTAAATTATCTTTAGCATCCCGAACTCTACGGTGATCGGCACTGTTTACCGACCTTTTTTGGGTATTCTGCGCGTTCGATCGTTTTGAACCGCATCTACAATTCGTTACCGTTTGAGAAAGCTAACCCAGGAGAAATTCAGCTTTTGGTACGTTTTCTACGCCTCAGTTTAGTGGTTAATTCCTTTTGGACCGTCTCTGGGCAATTTTCCGCGACTGCTTATGATTTACTTTAACCATATTCCATAGAAACTCGGTAAGAGGGTGCGAAATAAATTGAATAAATATGCGTACAGATATCGTAAAATTTCAACAGTTTTCTATGCGTAATCAGTCGTGTATTTGAAATATGCGTGTTAATACCTTTTATCGCAAAAGCATTGTGTTCCATTTCAATTCTGTTGAATGCGGTCAACATTTCATCGAAAAAGTGTATACATTTTAATTATGATTTGGACGATTAAATTTGAAGTCAATTTAATACAGTTTAATAACGTGCGTCAAACCAGAATAGTGAAGACAATTTAATTCTCTCCACCGAGTGATGATTTGAAGCAAACCAATGCCATTGAGTTGCATCAGGTGACCTCAAAAGTTGAAGCCAATTGAATGCTATTTGTCGAGTACAAACTCCGAATAGTTTTAATTAATAGTATTTAATTCCGTACACATTATTCGTAAAATGAAGGCATTTTAATTGCTTTTTTAGAGTTATTATGCGGATGAAGCCAACGATATTGTTCATAATAATAATTGTTCAATTGTTATATATTCATTCGAATTCGCCTTTAATCTTTTAAATATTTTCTTAAAATTAAATTTTCAAAAAAGAAATCATTTTCAATTTTCCTAGGAATCTGAATAAATTCGGTCGCAACGGTACAGGCCGCCATTTTGTCTAACGCGCAGGTTAATTGCAATGGACTTGGTGGTTAGGACAGGATACTTGGTAACGTATAATACTCCACGTATTATATGTGGTTTTCTACGCGTATATTACCACATACAGAGTGCGCCATCTAAATATGGTCGATGGAAATATTGAATAACTTGAACAATTCTCAATAGATTTTGAAAAACTTTTTATTTTTATCAAATTTGAATGTTTACAATTTTTTCCATTCAGTTTCCAAAAACAACGTCGATCAAATGATCACGCTCAGGTGGAAATACACCACCGGCCCAGTACTGGCCCAGTACAGCCTGCCAGAGTTCCAGTACTGGCTGGATGTACTGGGTCAGTACTGTGCCAGTACTGGATTTAAAGGTTTGGCTGTACTAGCGTGCCAGTACTGGCGCAGTAGTGACTGCCAGTACTGGAGAAGTACTGGCAAACCGCTAGCGTACGAAAATGACGGAGTTAATTTTAAAAATGATAACAAATTATTTAATTGTTTTAAAAACCATCCATTCATCATCATACGACTGCATATCGTCCAAATATTATTTATAATTACAAAAATATAGTTTTGAAACTATTTGTTTCATTTTAACACCCACTATTTCTATAATCTAAAGATATAACAAAGAAGGTATTTAAAAAATAAATAATAATTGACTGCGAGTATTTTTTCAATACTTGTTAATGGCACTGCTTAGAATGTATACATATATTACATTTTTAAACTTTATATTACAAATAAAACTTCTAACGCTAAGGGGGACCGAACCTACATATTTATACCACCTAAGTCTATCGCCTAGCAATCGGGAGTGCTGATCACTGCGCTAAACCGACAAGTTAAAACTTGGTGAAAAAGCCATCCTCATAAGCTATAGTTCAGAAAAGTTCAAGTACCAAATTTTGAGCTCTCTTTTTCTAATTATTTATTAGTATGCGACGTTATGTAAATGTAAAATACACGAAAGTCTAACAGAAATATCAATCAAATAATTATTAAATAAATAATTTAAATCGACTACAATTTTTCTTCGTGTAATATTTTATTTTTTCGCGTTTTAAACCATTTTTAAAGTTCTGATAATAACGTTTAAAAAGCTTTTAGAATTTATATCAGCGGAACTTAGAAATTTTACCACGTTGCGCAACCATTTTTTTAATAACAATTTTCTTTAAACCTTCGTGTAAGGTTTTGGGTTTTAGGTGTTTCAGACTATTCTACAACGATTAAGACATACATCCAATGTAATTTTTTCTGAACATTTAAAATTTTTCATGGAGGTGGAACTTAGAATATTTTCCTTTAAAAAAGAAATAGAAAAGAATATTTTGACCTTAATTGTATAGCCAATTTCTCGACATTTCAAAACACCCTGACAACATTTATAGATGTGTTTTTTTTAAGTCTATTTTTATACTACTGGCATAGTGTCGCCCCGGTCGTGCAGCCAACGTTCTGTCAGTACTGGGCGAACCATCCGCTGTCTGTACTGGTGGGCAGTACTGGGCCAGTACTGTTCCGGTGGTGAACGACGGCACACTACCGACATTTCCACCTGGGACCTTTAATGCGGATACAAAATTCAACTCTTTTTCTGACATTTTCCATGACATTTGCCAGCAACTCGGGCGATATTTCTAATATTCTCCTGAATCTCGTCTAAAGACATCGGTTTGTTGGCGTACACTTTGCTTTTCAAAAATCTCCACTAGAGAAAATCCGGCACCGTTAAATCGGACGATCTCAGAACGAACGCGATACTTTTGACGATACGCACTCTGTGTTGCAACAACTAAACGATTACGTTTAATGAACATTGTCACTATTTCCGCGCATTCTGTGGGCGTGAACCGATTCATGGTTAAAGTCGTAATGCAATAACCTTTCCAAAATGTGTTCGACGACGCCAATCGGTTGAAATCTGTCAAAGTTATTCAATATTTTCATCGACCACATTTAGATGGCGTACCTTGTATATTACATCTCTAATTTTCTGAATGATTTAACGTGTTTACCGTATGGAAAATTGCAGTGCGCCTGCTTCAATAGAATAAAAGTACGCGGTATTTAAAAAAATATGCAGTAATTATTAAAAAGTGTATCGAGGGGGTAAGCCTAGAGGAAAAATGTGGGACCAATTGATCCCACGATATTATGTACAATAATAAATACTTTTAAATCAAGCAGCTTTTTTAATTTCCTTATCTGAAAAATTTATAAAATAACTTTCAGGAGTCTCCAAAATAACATTTTTATAGGTTAAAAAATGTAAACAAACCAATTGAATTTTATTGGGCGAGCTAATATACGATAGAAAGCCAATAGAAACGTTTATATTTTAATCAATTTGAACCTTCTTATCGGGAAATCTTCCTATAGAGATCCTATATCCGCTACTCCATATGTCGATTTTACCGGCAGCGAATACAATTCTACAAAATTGAAACTGCTCTCTCCGAAACATTGTAATGTTTCAGCTGTAGTCACATCTCAGGACCGTGAGACATGTGGTTAAGGTCTGCGATAAACACAATTCAACGATCCGTTAAAGTCTCGTGCACCCTGTGAAACCGAGCAAAACTCACGGACGAGCCCTCTGAATTATCCCCACAAGTGTCTGAGCATTTCGTTTAGAGTCAAGAGATGCTTTTCAGATTATTAACCAGTGAAAGCTTCGCAGTTCCAGTTGACGGTGTGAGATGTAAATTCGTGGAACACCACCGGTATCGAGGGATCTGAGCTCATCCTTCGTCCATAAAACCACTTCAATATAATAGACGTTTAATGGGACGGTAATGCGGCTAAATGCGTCCTGAATGAGGCTCTGTGACACTTCCAGATAGGTATTAGTCTTTCTAGCGCCAAACTGCTGTATAGCGCTTCTGTCGATGAGCTCAGGGTCATAGGGGATGATATTAAGTTTTCTTCGCTTTAAATTAACCTTGACGTCTGTGATTTTCCAATGCAATGGTACAATCTCTGATGATATAGCAGATAAAAAATTTTAAAATAACTACTTGTATTATTAACATTTGGCTAAAAATTGGCGTTATTTTCTTGAATAAAGTGTTCTTATTCTGATACCTCTAATAGCTTAATTGGAAAAGCACCTGACCGGAAATCAGAAGTTTTGTGGTTCGCTTCCCAATGGAGTGAAGCTGGCGTAGGATCTTTTTTTTCAAGAAATAATTTTAATTTGATGATACATCTTTTTATAAGAAGA
This sequence comes from Belonocnema kinseyi, assembly GCF_010883055.1. Taxonomy (NCBI): domain Eukaryota; kingdom Metazoa; phylum Arthropoda; class Insecta; order Hymenoptera; family Cynipidae; genus Belonocnema; species Belonocnema kinseyi. The sequence continues at coordinate 108,208,733 of NC_046660.1, read as the reverse complement.
TTCTCCAGACATCCTTCTACACCTTTTTTAAGACGTATTGTTCGTACATTTTTTTCTGCACAGGTCCAAGTTTCAGCACAATCCTAGCATTTAGGGTAGCTGTGAAAATCTTGTATAGCGCGTTTATGCAAGTGATTGGCCTGTAATTTTTAGGTGGGCATTCCTCCTCAGGTGTTCTGAGGACTCTGCAAAGCCCCCTGAAGCTATTTATGTTCTTTCTGTCTTAATTCAGTAGATGCTGGACTTCATAGACTTCTGACAAAAATGCCTCGACCTCCTTTAGTTTAGGCGGCAGGGTCTTGGAAGAGTCAAGATGGGTCATAAAACTGTTTATTTTCTCTAAAATCCCTCTCTCTCCGCTCTAGACTTCTCGTAGCATCCGATAGTACCCGTATTCGGTCAACAATATGCTGCCTGATGGTCAGTAGCTTTGACTTGTTGTGTGTGTGATGACGGATCCGCAATTCGCGCGCAATCTGTCGAACCTTGGCAGTCATATTCCTGCCCTTTTACGTAAGTAATCGGCACGGTTTCCAAGAAGTTCATGCGAAAAGTGCGAGAGCTCTGGGCGTCTCTCGCACCACACATAAATTTCGAAACATTTTCGGAAAATTCGTTTTTAATGTTTCTCAAATCAAAAATTCCCTAAAGGACCCCGCACACAATACATGGGAAAATGTCTTGCTATGCACTTGGCTGAAACTTGGTAATGTTGCAGGTTATAAGGGTCAATGAAATATCCTTATAATTAAAAAAAATGAACAGTTTCAACGATATACGGCACCAAGCACACATTAAAATATGATCGACATTTGCGTCCGCCTATCCCGATAACTCTCACAACGCGCTTCTCGCGACAGTTGAACGCTAAGCACTCAATATTTTGCATTAACTCAAACAATCACAGCTGGAAAGAAACAGCGGTAGTAAAATAACGTCAGCACTAAGTACGGTCATAACAGTCATATTAACAACCTGCTCAACCTGCTTCTCGCAATGTTAGAACGCGAAGCACTCAATATTTTCAATTATTCGCAACATTCACAGTTTCAGGACAGCAATGATTCTTAAATAAGGTCCGTATCAGATGCTATTATACCAGTCATGTATATCATCGACTTCCAACAACGTTCGAATGCTGAGCGCTCAATATTTTTAATTATTTGCAAAATTCACAGTTCTAGGGCAGGAACAGTCCGAAAATAAAAAACATTGCGAGAAGCAGGTTTTTAATATGACTGTTATAACCGTACTTAATGCTGACGTTATTTTACCACCACTGTTTCTCTCGAGCTGTGAGTGTTGCAGTTGATGCAAAATAATGAGCGCTTAGCGTTCAGCTGTTGCGAGAAGTGCGCTTTGAGATTTATCGGGATAGGCGCACGTAATGTCGATCACATTTCAATGTGTGATTCTTATTTTTATCGTTGTTTTTGCTCTCAATGCCTTTAATAATATTCTTTACAGGGAGTCCAGCACACTACTTTAAATCTTTTTTCTTAACTTTCACTTTCAAAACTAGAAAACACTTCCAAAACAAACGATGCGACCTTTAAATTTGACTTCGTTTGATGCATTATGTTAAGAATTTTTTTAATTATTATACTATTACACCTAATCGTAAAATAATTTGTACAAAAAATTAGTTTATTTAATTTTCATAAAAAAAAGATTTACTCTTATCATAAGCCGAATACAGAGAAATTTTAATTGTGTAAAAATTATTCAGTTTTAAACCTCCAAACTTTTGCCCTCTCAAGAAGACTAAACCTAAATGGAGATTTTTGTCTTTGGTCCAAATCTTTTTATACAACAAAAATTGTTAAACAACTTTTCATGTATTCTTCATAAAAAAATATTGATTTAATTTCATCATAAACGAAATATATGGAAAATGTATTTATGTGAAAGTGAATGATATTTATTTAGACAATTAAAATTTCGATTTATTTTGTTTATGATAAAAATAAATAATCGTTTTGTATAAAAATTATATGAACTTTTGTGCCCTAATTTGCGCTATAAAAATCTTTGTTTAGGTTTTTTGATCAGATTTGCAAATGAGTAAAAAGATATTTTGCTCTACAAAGAGGAAGCTACGAAAAATTGAAAGAGAAAAGAAAATGATAAGGAATGTAATGTTTTTTTAAGGCCTTTTGAATTTTGTTAAAACAACGCGGTACTTCTTGCAGTATTTACATGTATATATGTTAAAAGGAGAATTTTTATAAACTCTCAAACATACCTTTGATCATGTTATTTACAGGGAGTCCAGCACACCACTTTTATCTTATATTTCTTAAGTTTCACTTTCAAAACTAGAAAACACTTCCAAAACCAACAATTTCCAAAACGAACAAACTTTCAAATCAAACGACACGACGTGCGAGAAATTTCAGTTTAGTAATTTAAAAATCGTCTGCTAGATGCGGCTGTAGATTACCCAAGACGGCTGCAGACTGCATGAAAGTTAATGTAACGAACTTTTCGACAATTTCCGCGCCATTCTGCGTGAGAATGACAGCGATTGAAATGAAGGCCTGTGATTGGTCTAGAACCTTTTGCGCTACGAGTTGTGCGCTGTGCCATTGTGTGTGCGCCCCGCTTAAGAATCACAGTGATTGAAATGGTGGCCTTTGATTGGTCTAGATCCTTTTGCGCCATGCGTAGTGCGCTGTGCAATTGTGTGTGGGTCCCGCTTATTTCTCTCCGGGAAGAGCATCTTGTACGGCTTGCGAGCTGAATCGCGCACTCTGATTGGCTGCTTTATTTTGCGCGGCTCGCCAGCTGAATCGCGCACTCTGAATAGCTGCGACATTTTGTGCGGCTCGCTTGTGTACTAACCCGTGTTGATTGTTGTATATGTTGTATATACTGTGTTAACGTAACCAGCACGTTTCTAGCCAGTGTCTAGCAAGCAAAAGCCGCGTGGCGTTACGCAAGTTGGTCGGGAGGGTGCGGTACCGCTACCCGGCCCGAAAGTAAAACAATGGATATAGATATAGCGGAGCGCGAGCTAGTAGGCGACAACGCTTTATTTATTGATAATTTGTAATTATTGCACGTACTTTCGAGTGGGGATCAAGAAAAATAGTACACAACACACAGCCAGAAAATGCTGGATGCCCTAGCGTGCCCGGCTTGTGTTGTAATATATAATACTATTTCAAGCGAAAAATATGGAATCCTAAGAACTTTAATTTTTTTAATGTTGACCATTTTTTTTAAAGAATTTTTTTCATTACGTATTGAAGTGAAAAATTAAGCCTACAATGAATTTTCTATAATTTTTCGCGATTATTGGAACTATAATTTATAAGGATTATAGGAATTATATATTAAGTATAAATTAATAAGTTATATTAAACTACAGAACCCAAAAGTACATACAAATTATTATATTTACAGAAATTGCGTTTAACAATGTGGGTACACTGAAACTCAAAGCTATTATCGTATACTATTTGCAATCTTTGTTTTAATATTTCCACAATAATAATTTCTATATTTAGAATTTTGCTGTATTTTTTTGTATGGTGATTTTCTTACACAATATTTCTTAATATATACATCAAGTATTGTGGTTACAGAGCAATGCGAGTGCTTTGTAATTTTTTATTACTACCATAAAATGTTTGTTATGATATACAGGTGACCGTACGAGTAGAGCCGCTACGATTAGTGCCACTTCTCCTAACTCTCACTTAAGCGCGACCTCCACTCCACGTCACGTCTCGAGGATATGAAATCCTCGAGGCTCCAGCCGCTAGAGTAGTGGCATGTAGTGGGGGTTTATGGTTTCTCCGAATCGTACTCTCCTACGGCTGCGAAAACGGCACTACTCGTAGGTTCACCTGTATGCGTATTTATATATGTATTCGTATAGTATGTATATGCAATATATAAAATATATTTTTTAATCAATTCATCTTTATTGAATTTTGTTTTTTGGAAACAAAATATTGTTCGTTGAGGAATATTTAAAACTGAAATATTATAAACATAAACCTTCCGTTTTTCCTTAACATCATCAATCTCAAAATTAGATTCTGTTCCGCAACACTACTTTCTAGTTATCTTTTAGGTGACACTTATGGCTTTTTCTACCCTGTGCCATCAGCTGTCTCTATCTCTCTATGTCCAACTTTCCAACTTCTTCATCCATTTTTCCCACTGACCATTTGCATTAAAAATTCACTTCACTCTCTCTTCCACACTTACCCCTCCTCCTTCATCATCTGTATACCTCTCCAATCCATGCAACCATGTTTTCTGCTCATACCTAGACACTTCACACAAATTTTCTCCTTCATTCATCCGATAACTGCATGATCTTAAACCCTCTCCTATTCTAAACCTCCAGCTACCTACCAGCTGTTGCACATTGACTCCGAGATTTTCTTCCATCTTTTTTCTCCTTTGCCTTGCTTTCATTTCTTCCTTTATGTCCTGCCATTTTCTACGTCTCACATGCATATCACATTCAAATCTCATTTCACATCTCCCCTTTTCCCATTTCTAACGTCCCATGTTACGTCGCATGTTCTAGCACATTGAACATCCATACTGCCATCCTTTAGTCGCCCTTTAACCTTCTTTTATGTACATATACCCCATACTTGCCCACCACTTTGCTCGCGCATTCTATTCTCTTTCTCACCTGCAGATCACCTTTACTCTCACGTACTCTTGGAACACTTTCATCATCAGATTCATTCCTCTTTCAATATCCGCTACTAGCTCTACGTTATCTGCATATGAAAGTGAATACACTTTGCCCGTTTCTAACGTCCCCCTTCCCTTTTCTCTGCAAACAATAATAACAAAGTGTATAAGTTATAACAATTATAAACATAAAAATAAAAACCATAATTTCATAAAAACACAAAAATACGTAATATGATTGAATAGAAAATTTCGAATCTCAAAATGTATATTTATCAATTCAATTTTGCTAATAATCTACTGCATTTTCCGTTACTATTTTAGAATTGCTAGATCATTTTTCTCTTATTATTACCAAAATATTTTGGCCTAATTTTTGAATACAGCATAAAGTCTTTAAGTATT